>NW_027469142.1:0-310201 GCF_051020765.1 Lasioglossum baleicum | reverse complement strand
AACGCATAACGCATAACGCATAACGCATAACGCATAACGCATTACGCATAACGCATAACGCATAACGCATAACGCATAACGCATAAGGCATAAGCATAACGCATAACGCATAACGCATAACGCATAACGCATAACGCATAACGCGTAACGCAAGACTCATAACGCATAACGCATAACGCATAACGCATAACGCATATGGCATAACGCATAATGCAAAAGTCATAACGCATAACGCATAACGCATAACGCATAACGCATAACGCATAACGCATAACGCATAACGCATAATGCAAAAGTCATAACGCATAACGCATAACGCATAACGCATAACGCATAACGCATAACGCATAACGCATAACGCATAACGCATAACGCATAACGCATAACGCATAACGCATAACGCATAACGCGTAACGCAAAACTCATAACGCATAACGCATAACGCATAACGCATAACGCACAACGCATAACGTTTAAACCATAAGGCATAACGCATAGCCCATGACGCATAACGCATAACGCATAACGCATAATGCAAAAGTCATAACGCATAACGCATAACGGATAACGCATAACGCATAACGCATAACGCATAACGCATAACGCATAACGCATAACGCATAACGCATAACGCATAACGCATAACGCATAACGCATAACGCATAACGCATAAGGCATAAGCATAACGCATAACGCATAACGCATAACGCATAACGCATAACGCATAACGCATAACGCGTAACGCAAGACTCATAACGCATAACGCATAACGCATAACGCATAACGCATAACGCATAACGCATAACGCATAACGCATAACGCATAACGCATAACGCATAACGCATAACGCATAACGCATAACGCATAACGCATAACGCATAACGCATAACGCATAACGCATAACGCATAACGCATAACGCATAACGCATAACGCATAACGCATAACGCATAACGCATAACGCATAACGCATAACGCATAACGCATAACGCATAACGCATAACGCATAACGCATAACGCATAACGCATAACGCATAACGCATAACGCATAACGCATAACGCATAACGCATAACGCATAACGCATAACGCATAACGCATAACGCATAACCCATAACGCATAACGCATAACGCATAACGCATAACGCATAACGCATAACGCATAACGCATAACGCATAACGCATAACGCATAACGCATAACGCATAACGCATAACGCATAACGCATAACGCATAACGCATAACGCATAACGCATAACGCATAACGCATAACGCATAACGCATAACGCATAACGCATAACGCATAACGCATAACGCATAACGCATAACGCATAACGCATAACGCATAACGCATAACGCATAACGCATAACGCGTAACGCAAAACTCATAACGCATAACGCGTAACGCAAAACTCATAACGCATAACGCATAACGCATAACGCATAACGCATAACGCATAACGCATAACGCATAACGCATAACGCATAACGCATAACGCATAACGCATAACGCATAACGCATAACGCATAACGCATAACGCATAACGCATAACGCATAACGCATAACGCATAACGCATAACGCATAACGCATAACGCATAACGCATAAAGCATAACCCATAACGCATAACGCATAACGCATAACGCATAACGCATAACGCATAACGCATAACGCATAACGCATAACGCATAACGCATAACGCATAACGCATAACGCATAACGCATAACGCATAACGCATAACGCATAACGCATAACGCATAACGCATAACGCATAACGCATAACGCATAACGCATAACGCATGACGCACAACGCATAACGCATAACGCATAACGCATAACGCATAACGCATTACGCATAACGCATAACGCATAACGCATAACGCATAAGGCATAAGCATAACGCATAACGCATAACGCATAACGCATAACGCATAACGCATAACGCATAACGCATAACGCGTAACGCAAGACTCATAACGCATAACGCATAACGCATAACGCATAACGCATATGGCATAACGCATAATGCAAAAGTCATAACGCATAACGCATAACGCATAACGCATAACGCATAACGCATAACGCATAACGCACAACGCATAACGTTTAAACCATAAGGCATAACGCATAGCCCATGACGCATAACGCATAACGCATAACGCATAATGCAAAAGTCATAACGCATAACGCATAACGGATAACGCATAACGCATAACGCATAACGCATAACGCATAACGCATAACGCATAACGCATAACGCATAACGCATAACGCATAACGCATAACGCATAACGCATAACGCATAAGGCATAAGCATAACGCATAACGCATAACGCATAACGCATAACGCATAACGCATAACGCATAACGCATAACGCATAACGCATAACGCGTAACGCAAGACTCATAACGCATAACGCATAACGCATAACGCATAACGCATAACGCATAACGCATATGGCATAACGCATAATGCAAAAGTCATAACGCATAACGCATAACGCATAACGCATAACGCATAACGCATAACGCATAACGCATAACGCATAACGCATAACGCATAACGCATAACGCATAACGCATAACGCATAACGCATAACGCATAACGCATAACGCATAACGCATAACGCATAACGCATAACGCATAACGCATAACGCATAACGCATAACGCATAACGCATAACGCATAACGCATAACGCATAACGCATAACGCATAACGCATAACGCATAACGCATAACGCATAACGCGTAACGCAAAACTCATAACGCATAACGCATAACGCATAACGCATAACGCACAACGCATAACGTTTAAACCATAAGGCATAACGCATAGCCCATGACGCATAACGCATAACGCATAACGCATAATGCAAAAGTCATAACGCATAACGCATAACGGATAACGCATAACGCATAACGCATAACGCATAACGCATAACGCATAACGCATAACGCATAACGCATAACGCATAACGCATAACGCATAACGCATAACGCATAACGCATAACGCATAACGCATAACGCATAACGCATAACGCATAACGCATAACGCATAACGCATAACGCATAACGCATAACGCATAACGCATAACGCATAACGCATAACGCATAACGCATAACGCATAACGCATAACGCATAACGCATAACGCATAACGCATAACGCATAACGCATAACGCATAACGCATAACGCATAACGCATAACGCATAACGCATAACGCATAACGCATAACGCATAACGCATAACGCATAACGCATAACGCATAACGCATAACGCATAACGCATAACGCATAACGCATAACGCATAACGCATAACGCATAACGCATAACGCATAACGCATAACGCATAACGCATAACGCATAAGGCATAAGCATAACGCATAACGCATAACGCATAACGCGTAACGCAAAACTCATAACGCATAACGCATAACGCATAACGCATAACGCACAACGCATAACGTTTAAACCATAAGGCATAACGCATAGCCCATGACGCATAACGCATAACGCATAACGCATAATGCAAAAGTCATAACGCATAACGCATAACGGATAACGCATAACGCATAACGCATAACGCATAACGCATAACGCATAACGCATAACGCATAACGCATAACGCAAAACGCATAACGCATAACGCATAACGCATAACGCATAAGGCATAAGCATAACGCATAACGCATAACGCATAACGCATAACGCATAACGCATAACGCGTAACGCATAACGCGTAACGCAAGACTCATAACGCATAACGCATAACGCATAACGCATAACGCATAACGCATAACGCATAACGCATATGGCATAACGCATAATGCAAAAGTCATAACGCATAACGCATAACGCATAACGCATAACGCATAACGCATAACGCATAACGCATAACGCATAACGCATAACGCATAACGCACAACGCATAACGTTTAAACCATAAGGCATAACGCATAGCCCATGACGCATAACGCATAACGCATAACGCATAATGCAAAAGTCATAACGCATAACGCATAACGGATAACGCATAACGCATAACGCATAACGTATAACGCATAACGCATAACGCATAACGCATAACGCATAACGCATAACGCATAACGCATAACGCATAACGCATAACGCATAACGCATAACGCATAACGCATAACGCATAACGCATAACGCATAACGCATAACGCATAACGCATAACGCGTAACGCAAAACTCATAACGCATAACGCATAACGCATAACGCATAACGCATAACGCACAACGCATAACGTTTAAACCATAAGGCATAACGCATAGCCCATGACGCATAACGCATAACGCATAATGCAAAAGTCATAACGCATAACGCATAATGCAAAAGTCATAACGCATAACGCATAACGCATAACGCATAACGCATAACGCATAACGCATAACGCATAACGCATAACGCATAACGCATAACGCATAACGCATAACGCATAACGCATAACGCATAACGCATAACGCATAACGCATAACGCATAACGCGTAACGCAAAACTCATAACGCATAACGCGTAACGCAAAACTCATAACGCATAACGCATAACGCATAACGCATAACGCATAACGCATAACGCATAACGCATAACGCATAACGCATAACGCATAACGCATAACGCATAACGCATAACGCATAACGCATAACGCATAACGCATAACGCATAACGCATAACGCATAACGCATAACGCATAACGCGTAACGCAAAACTCATAACGCATAACGCATAACGCATAACGCATAACGCACAACGCATAACGTTTAAACCATAAGGCATAACGCATAGCCCATGACGCATAACGCATAACGCATAACGCATAATGCAAAAGTCATAACGCATAACGCATAACGGATAACGCATAACGCATAACGCATAACGCATAACGCATAACGCATAACGCATAACGCATAACGCATAACGCATAACGCATAACGCATAACGCATAACGCATAACGCATAACGCATAACGCATAACGCATAACGCATAACGCATAACGCATAACGCATAACGCATAACGCATAACGCATAACGCATAACGCATAACGCATAACGCATAACGCATAACGCATAACGCATAACGCATAACGCATAACGCATAACGCATAACGCATAACGCATAACGCATAACGCATTACGCATAACGCATAACGCATAACGCATAACGCATAAGGCATAACGCATAACGCATAACGCATAACGCATAACGCATAACGCATAACGCATAACGCATAACGCATAACGCATAACGCATAACGCATAACGCATAACGCATAACGCATAACGCATAACGCATAACGCATAACGCATAACGCATAACGCATAACGCATAACGCATAACGCATAACGCATAACGCATAACGCATAACGCATAACGCATAACGCATAACGCATAACGCATAACGCATAACGCATAACGCATAACGCATAAGGCATAAGCATAACGCATAACGCATAACGCATAACGCATAACGCATAACGCATAACGCGTAACGCAAAACTCATAACGCATAACGCGTAACGCAAAACTCATAACGCATAACGCATAACGCATAACGCATAACGCATAACGCATAACGCATAACGCATAACGCATAACGCATAACGCATAACGCATAACGCATAACGCATAACGCATAACGCATAACGCATAACGCATAACGCATAACGCATAACGCATAACGCATAACGCATAACGCATAACGCATAACGCATAACGCATAACGCATAACGCATAACGCATAACGCATAACGCATAACGCATAACGCATAACGCATAACGCATAACGCATAACGCATAACGCATAACGCATAACGCATAACGCATAACGCATAACGCATAACGCATAACGCATAACGCATAACGCATAACGCATAACGCATAACGCATAACGCATAACGCATAACGCATAACGCATAACGCATAACGCATAACGCATAACGCATAACGCATAACGCATAACGCATAACGCATAACGCATAACGCATGACGCACAACGCATAACGCATAACGCATAACGCATAACGCATAACGCATAACGCATAACGCATTACGCATAACGCATAACGCATAACGCATAACGCATAAGGCATAAGCATAACGCATAACGCATAACGCATAACGCATAACGCATAACGCATAACGCGTAACGCAAGACTCATAACGCATAACGCATAACGCATAACGCATATGGCATAACGCATAATGCAAAAGTCATAACGCATAACGCATAACGCATAACGCATAACGCATAACGCATAACGCATAACGCATAACGCATAACGCATAACGCATAACGCATAACGCATAACGCATAACGCATAACGCATAACGCATAACGCATAACGCATAACGCATAACGCATAACGCATAACGCATAACGCATATCGCATAACGCATAACGCATAACGCATAACGCATAACGCATAACGCATAACGCATAACGCATAACGCATAACGCATAACGCATAACGCATAACGCATAACGCATAACGCATAACGCGTAACGCAAAACTCATAACGCATAACGCATAACGCATAACGCACAACGCATAACGTTTAAACCATAAGGCATAACGCATAGCCCATGACACATAACGCATAACGCATAATGCAAAAGTCATAACGCATAACGCATAACGGATAACGCATAACGCATAACGCATAACGCATAACGCATAACGCATAACGCATAACGCATAACGCATAACGCATAACGCATAACGCATAACGCATAACGCATAACGCATAACGCATAACGCATAACGCATAACGCATAACGCATAACGCATAACGCATAACGCATAACGCATAACGCATAACGCATAACGCATAACGCATAACGCATAACGCATAACGCATAACGCATAACGCATAACGCATAACGCATAACGCATAACGCATAACGCATAACGCATAACGCATAACGCATAACGCATAACGCATAACGCATAACGCATAACGCATAACGCATAACGCATAACGCATAACGCATAACGCATAACGCATAACGCATAACGCATAACGCATAACGCATAACGCATAACGCATAACGCATAACGCATAACGCATAACGCATAACGCGTAACGCAAAACTCATAACGCATAACGCATAACGCATAACGCATAACGCACAACGCATAACGTTTAAACCATAAGGCATAACGCATAGCCCATGACGCATAACGCATAACGCATAACGCATAATGCAAAAGTCATAACGCATAACGCATAACGGATAACGCATAACGCATAACGCATAACGCATAACGCATAACGCATAACGCATAACGCATAACGCATAACGCATAACGCATAACGCATAACGCAAAACGCATAACGCATAACGCATAACGCATAACGCATAAGGCATAAGCATAACGCATAACGCATAACGCATAACGCATAACGCATAACGCATAACGCATAACGCGTAACGCAAGACTCATAACGCATAACGCATAACGCATAACGCATAACGCATAACGCATAACGCATATGGCATAACGCATAATGCAAAAGTCATAACGCATAACGCATAACGCATAACGCATAACGCATAACGCATAACGCATAACGCATAACGCATAACGCATAACGCATAACGCATAACGCATAACGCATAACGCATAACGCATAACGCATAACGCATAACGCATAACGCATAACGCATAACGCATAACGCATAACGCATAACGCATAACGCATAACGCATAACGCATGACGCACAACGCATAACGCATAACGCATAACGCATAACGCATAACGCATAACGCATTACGCATAACGAATTACGCATAACGCATAACGCATAACGCATAACGCATAAGGCATAACGCATAACGCATAACGCATAACGCATAACGCATAACGCATAACGCGTAACGCAAGACTCATAACGCATAACGCATAACGCATAACGCATAACGCATAACGCATATGGCATAACGCATAATGCAAAAGTCATAACGCATAACGCATAACGCATAACGCATAACGCATAACGCATAACGCATAACGCATAACGCATAAGGCATAACGCATAACGCATAACGCATAACGCATAACGCATAACGCATAACGCATAACGCGTAACGCAAGACTCATAACGCATAACGCATAACGCATAACGCATAACGCATATGCCATAACGCATAATGCAAAAGTCATAACGCATAACGCATAACGCATAACGCATAACGCATAACGCATAACGCATAACGCATAACGCATAACGCATAACGCATAACGCATAACGCATAACGCATAACGCATAACGCATAACGCATAACGCATAACGCATAACGCATAACGCATAACGCATAACGCATAACGCATAACGCATAACGCATAACGCGTAACGCAAAACTCATAACGCATAACGCATAACGCATAACGCATAACGCACAACGCATAACGTTTAAACCATAAGGCATAACGCATAGCCCATGACGCATAACGCATAACGCATAACGCATAATGCAAAAGTCATAACGCATAACGCATAACGGATAACGCATAACGCATAACGCATAACGCATAACGCATAACGCATAACGCATAACGCATAACGCATAACGCATAACGCATAACGCATAACGCATAACGCATAACGCATAACGCATAACGCATAACGCATAACGCATAAGGCATAACGCATAACGCATAACGCATAACGCATAACGCATAACGCATAACGCATAACGCATAACGCATAACGCATAACGCATAACGCATAACGCATAACGCATAACGCATAACGCATAAGCATAACGCATAACGCATAACGCATAACGCATAACGCATAACGCATAACGCGTAACGCGTAACGCATAACGCGTAACGCGTAACGCATAACGCATAACGCCTAACGCATAACGCATAACGCATAACGCATAACGCATAACGCATAACGCATAACGCATAACGCATAACGCATAACGCATAACGCATAACGCATAACGCATAACGCATAACGCATAACGCATAACGCATAACGCATAACGCATAACGCATAACGCATAACGCATAACGCATAACGCATAACGCATAACGCATAACGCATAACGCATAACGCATAACGCATAACGCATAACGCATAACGCATAACGCATAACGCATAACGCGTAACGCAAGACTCATAACGCATAACGCATAACGCATAACGCATAACGCATATGGCATAACGCATAATGCAAAAGTCATAACGCATAACGCATAACGCATAACGCATAACGCATAACGCATAACGCATAACGCATAACGCATAACCCATAACGCATAACGCATAACGCATAACGCATAACGCATAACGCATAACGCATAACGCATAACGCATAACGCATAACGCGTAACGCAAAACTCATAACGCATAACGCATAACGCATAATGCATAACGCACAACGCATAACGTTTAAACCATAAGGCATAACGCATAGCCCATGACGCATAACGCATAACGCATAACGCATAATGCAAAAGTCATAACGCATAACGCATAACGGATAACGCATAACGCATAACGCATAACGCATAACGCATAACGCATAACGCATAACGCATAACGCATAACGCATAACGCATAACGCATAACGCATAACGCATAACGCATAACGCATAACGCATAACGCATAACGCATAACGCATAACGCATAACGCATAACGCATAACGCATAACGCATAACGCATAAGGCATAAGCATAACGCATAACGCATAACGCATAACGCATAACGCATAAGCATAACGCATAACGCATAACGCATAACGCATAACGCATAACGCGTAACGCGTAACGCATAACGCGTAACGCATAACGCATAACGCATAACGCATAACGCATAACGCATAACGCATAACGCATAACGCATAACGCATAACGCATAACGCATAACGCATAACGCATACCGCATAACGCATAACGCATAACGCATAACGCATAACGCATAACGCATAACGCATAACGCATAACGCATAACGCATAACGCATAACGCATAACGCATAACGCATAACGCATAACGCATAACGCATAACGCATAACGCATAACGCATAACGCATAACGCATAACGCATAACGCATAACGCATAACGCATAACGCATAACGCATAACGCATAACGCATAACGCATAACGCATAACGCATAACGCATAACGCATAACGCGTAACGCAAGACTCATAACGCATAACGCATAACGCATAACGCATAACGCATATGGCATAACGCATAATGCAAAAGTCATAACGCATAACGCATAACGCATAACGCATAACGCATAACGCATAACGCATAACGCATAACGCATAACCCATAACGCATAACGCATAACGCATAACGCATAACGCATAACGCATAACGCATAACGCATAACGCATAACGCGTAACGCAAAACTCATAACGCATAACGCATAACGCATAATGCATAACGCACAACGCATAACGTTTAAACCATAAGGCATAACGCATAGCCCATGACGCATAACGCATAACGCATAACGCATAATGCAAAAGTCATAACGCGTAACGCATAACGGATAACGCATAACGCATAACGCATAACGCATAACGCATAACGCATAACGCATAACGCATAACGCATAACGCATAACGCATAACGCATAACGCATAACGCATAACGCATAACGCATAACGCATAACGCATAACGCATAACGCATAACGCATAACGCATAACGCATAACGCATAACGCATAACGCATAACGCATAACGCATAAGGCATAAGCATAACGCATAACGCATAACGCATAACGCATAACGCATAAGCATAACGCATAACGCATAACGCATAACGCATAACGCATAACGCGTAACGCGTAACGCATAACGCGTAACGCATAACGCATAACGCATAACGCATAACGCATAACGCATAACGCATAACGCATAACGCATAACGCATAACGCATAACGCATAACGCATAACGCATAACGCATACCGCATAACGCATAACGCATAACGCATAACGCATAACGCATAACGCATAACGCATAACGCATAACGCATAACGCATAACGCATAACGCATAACGCATAACGCATAACGCATAACGCATAACGCATAACGCATAACGCATAACGCATAACGCATAACGCATAACGCATAACGCATAACGCATAACGCATAACGCATAACGCATAACGCATAACGCATAACGCATAACGCATAACGCATAACGCATAACGCATAACGCATAACGCGTAACGCAAAACTCATAACGCATAACGCATAACGCATAACGCATAACGCACAACGCATAACGTTTAAACCATAAGGCATAACGCATAGCCCATGACGCATAACGCATAACGCATAACGCATAACGCATAACGCATAACGCATAACGCATAACGCATAACGCATAACGCATAACGCATAACGCAAAACGCATAACGCATAACGCATAACGCATAACGCATAAGGCATAAGCATAACGCATAACGCATAACGCATAACGCATAACGCATAACGCATAACGCATAACGCGTAACGCAAGACTCATAACGCATAACGCATAACGCATAACGCATAACGCATAACGCATAACGCATATGGCATAACGCATAATGCAAAAGTCATAACGCATAACGCATAACGCATAACGCATAACGCATAACGCATAACGCATAACGCATAACGCATAACGCATAACGCATAACGCATAACGCATAACGCATAACGCATAACGCATAACGCATAACGCATAACGCATAACGCATAACGCATAACGCATAACGCATAACGCATAACGCATAACGCATAACGCATAACGCATAACGCATAACGCATAACGCGTAACGCAAAACTCATAACGCATAACGCATAACGCATAACGCATAACGCACAACGCATAACGTTTAAACCATAAGGCATAACGCATAGCCCATGACGCATAACGCATAACGCATAACGCATAATGCAAAAGTCATAACGCATAACGCATAACGGATAACGCATAACGCATAACGCATAACGCATAACGCATAACGCATAACGCATAACGCATAACGCATAACGCATAACGCATAACGCATAACGCATAACGCATAACGCATAACGCATAACGCATAACGCATAACGCATAACGCATAACGCATAACGCATAACGCATAACGCATAACGCATAACGCATAACGCATAACGCATAACGCATAACGCATAACGCATAACGCATAACGCATAACGCATAACGCATAACGCATAACGCATAACGCATAACGCATAACGCATAACGCATAACGCATAACGCATAACGCATAACGCATAAGCATAACGCATAACGCATAACGCATAACGCATAACGCATAACGCATAACGCGTAACGCGTAACGCATAACGCGTAACGCGTAACGCATAACGCATAACGCCTAACGCATAACGCATAACGCATAACGCATAACGCATAACGCATAACGCATAACGCATAACGCATAACGCATAACGCATAACGCATAACGCATAACGCATAACGCATAACGCATAACGCATAACGCATAACGCATAACGCATAACGCATAACGCATAACGCATAACGCATAACGCATAACGCATAACGCATAACGCATAACGCATAACGCATAACGCATAACGCATAACGCATAACGCATAACGCATAACGCATAACGCATAACGCATAACGCATAACGCATAACGCATAACGCATAACGCATAACGCATAACGCATAACGCATAACGCATAACGCATAACGCATAACGCATAACGCATAACGCGTAACGCAAGACTCATAACGCATAACGCATAACGCATAACGCATAACGCATATGGCATAACGCATAATGCAAAAGTCATAACGCATAACGCATAACGCATAACGCATAACGCATAACGCATAACGCATAACGCATAACGCATAACCCATAACGCATAACGCATAACGCATAACGCATAACGCATAACGCATAACGCATAACGCATAACGCATAACGCGTAACGCAAAACTCATAACGCATAACGCATAACGCATAATGCATAACGCACAACGCATAACGTTTAAACCATAAGGCATAACGCATAGCCCATGACGCATAACGCATAACGCATAACGCATAATGCAAAAGTCATAACGCATAACGCATAACGGATAACGCATAACGCATAACGCATAACGCATAACGCATAACGCATAACGCATAACGCATAACGCATAACGCATAACGCATAACGCATAACGCATAACGCATAACGCATAACGCATAACGCATAACGCATAACGCATAACGCATAACGCATAACGCATAACGCATAACGCATAACGCATAACGCATAACGCATAACGCATAACGCATAACGCATAACGCATAAGGCATAAGCATAACGCATAACGCATAACGCATAACGCATAACGCATAACGCATAACGCATAACGCGTAACGCAAGACTCATAACGCATAACGCATAACGCATAACGCATAACGCATAACGCATATGGCATAACGCATAATGCAAAAGTCATAACGCATAACGCATAACGCATAACGCATAACGCATAACGCATAACGCATAACGCATAACGCATAACGCATAACGCATAACGCATAACGCATAACGCATAACGCATAACGCATAACGCATAACGCATAACGCATAACGCATAACGCATAACGCATAACGCATAACGCATAACGCATAACGCATAACGCGTAACGCAAAACTCATAACGCATAACGCATAACGCATAACGCATAACGCACAACGCATAACGTTTAAACCATAAGGCATAACGCATAGCCCATGACGCATAACGCATAACGCATAACGCATAATGCAAAAGTCATAACGCATAACGCATAACGGATAACGCATAACGCATAACGCATAACGCATAACGCATAACGCATAACGCATAACGCATAACGCATAACGCATAACGCATAACGCATAACGCATAACGCATAACGCATAACGCATAACGCATAACGCATAACGCATAACGCATAACGCATAACGCATAACGCATAACGCATAACGCATAACGCATAACGCATAACGCATAACGCATAACGCATAACGCATAACGCATAACGCATAACGCATAACGCATAACGCATAACGCATAACGCATAACGCATAACGCATAACGCATAACGCATAACGCATAACGCATAACGCATAACGCATAACGCATAACGCATAACGCATAACGCATAACGCATAACGCATAACGCATAACGCATAACGCATAACGCATAACGCATAACGCATAACGCATAACGCATAACGCATAACGCATAAGGCATAAGCATAACGCATAACGCATAACGCATAACGCATAACGCATAACGCATAACGCGTAACGCAAAACTCATAACGCATAACGCATAACGCATAACGCATAACGCATAACGCATAACGCATAACGCATAACGCATAACGCATAACGCATAACGCATAACGCATAACGCATAACGCATAACGCATAACGCATAACGCATAACGCATAACGCATAACGCATAACGCATAACGCATAACGCATAACGCATAAGGCATAAGCATAACGCATAACGCATAACGCATAACGCATAACGCATAACGCGTAACGCAAAACTCATAACGCATAACGCATAACGCATAACGCATAACGCATAACGCATAACGCATAACGCATAACGCATAACGCATAACGCATAACGCATAACGCATAACGCATAACGCATAACGCATAACGCATAACGCATAACGCATAACGCATAACGCATAACGCATAACGCATAACGCATAACGCATAACGCATAACGCATAACGCATAACGCATAACGCATAACGCATAACGCATAACGCATAACGCATAACGCATAACGCATAACGCATAACGCATAACGCATAACGCATAACGCATAACGCATAACGCATAACGCATAACGCATAACGCATAACGCATAACGCATAACGCATAACGCATAACGCATAACGCATAACGCATAACGCGTAACGCAAAACTCATAACGCATAACGCATAACGCATAACGCATAACGCACAACGCATAACGTTTAAACCATAAGGCATAACGCATAGCCCATGACGCATAACGCATAACGCATAACGCATAATGCAAAAGTCATAACGCATAACGCATAACGGATAACGCATAACGCATAACGCATAACGCATAACGCATAACGCATAACGCATAACGCATAACGCATAACGCATAACGCATAACGCATAACGCATAACGCATAACGCATAACGCATAACGCATAACGCATAACGCATAACGCATAACGCATAACGCATAACGCATAACGCATAACGCATAACGCATAACGCATAACGCATAACGCATAACGCATAACGCATAACGCATAACGCATAACGCATAACGCATAACGCATAACGCATAACGCATAACGCATAACGCATAACGCATAACGCATAACGCATAACGCATAACGCATAACGCATAACGCATAACGCATAACGCATAACGCATAACGCATAACGCATAACGCATAACGCATAACGCATAACGCATAACGCATAACGCATAACGCATAACGCATAACGCATAACGCATAACGCATAACGCATAACGCATAACGCATAACGCATAACGCATAACGCATAACGCATAACGCATAACGCATAACGCATAACGCATAACGCATAACGCATAACGCATAACGCATAACGCATAACGCATAACGCATAACGCATAACGCATAACGCATAACGCATAACGCATAACGCATAACGCATAACGCATAACGCATAACGCATAACGCATAACGCATAACGCATTACGCGTAACGCAAAACTCATAACGCATAACGCATAACGCATAACGCACAACGCATAACGTTTAAACCATAAGGCATAACGCATAGCCCATGACGCATAACGCATAACGCATAATGCAAAAGTCATAACGCATAACGCATAACGGATAACGCATAACGCATAACGCATAACGCATAACGCATAACGCATAACGCATAACGCATGACGCACGACGCATAACGCATAACGCATAACGCATAACGCATAACGCATAACGCATAACGCATAACGCATAACGCATTACGCATAACGAATTACGCATAACGCATAACGCATAACGCATAACGCATAACGCATAAGGCATAACGCATAACGCATAACGCATAACGCATAACGCATAACGCATAACGCGTAACGCAAGACTCATAACGCATAACGCATAACGCATAACGCATAACGCATAACGCATATGGCATAACGCATAATGCAAAAGTCATAACGCATAACGCATAACGCATAACGCATAACGCATAACGCATAACGCATAACGCATAACGCATAACGCATAACGCATAACGCATAACGCATAACGCATAACGCATAACGCATAACGCATAACGCATAACGCATAACGCATAACGCATAACGCATAACGCATAACGCATAACGCATAACGCATAACGCATAACGCATAACGCATAACGCATAACGCGTAACGCAAAACTCATAACGCATAACGCATAACGCATAATGCATAACGCACAACGCATAACGTTTAAACCATAAGGCATAACGCATAGCCCATGACGCATAACGCATAACGCATAACGCATAACGCATAATGCAAAAGTCATAACGCATAACGCATAACGGATAACGCATAACGCATAACGCATAACGCATAACGCATAACGCATAACGCATAACGCATAACGCATAACGCATAACGCATAACGCATAACGCATAACGCATAACGCATAACGCATAACGCATAACGCATAACGCATAACGCATAACGCATAACGCATAACGCATAACGCATAACGCATAAGGCATAAGCATAACGCATAACGCATAACGCATAACGCATAACGCATAACGCATAACGCATAACGCATAACGCGTAACGCAAGACTCATAACGCATAACGCATAACGCATAACGCATAACGCATAACGCATATGGCATAACGCATAATGCAAAAGTCATAACGCATAACGCATAACGCATAACGCATAACGCATAACGCATAACGCATAACGCATAACGCATAACGCATAACGCATAACGCATAACGCATAACGCATAACGCATAACGCATAACGCATAACGCATAACGCATAACGCATAACGCATAACGCATAACGCATAACGCATAACGCATAACGCATAACGCATAACGCATAACGCATAACGCATAACGCATAACGCATAACGCATAACGCATAACGCATAACGCGTAACGCAAAACTCATAACGCATAACGCATAACGCATAACGCATAACGCACAACGCATAACGTTTAAACCATAAGGCATAACGCATAGCCCATGACGCATAACGCATAACGCATAACGCATAATGCAAAAGTCATAACGCATAACGCATAACGGATAACGCATAACGCATAACGCATAACGCATAACGCATAACGCATAACGCATAACGCATAACGCATAACGCATAACGCATAACGCATAACGCATAACGCATAACGCATAACGCATAACGCATAACGCATAACGCATAACGCATAACGCATAACGCATAACGCATAACGCATAACGCATAACGCATAACGCATAACGCATAACGCAAAACGCATAACGCATAACGCATAACGCATAACGCATAACGCATAACGCATAACGCATAACGCATAACGCATAACGCATAACGCATAACGCATAACGCATAACGCATAACGCATAACGCATAACGCATAACGCATAACGCATAACGCATAACGCATAACGCATAACGCATAACGCATAACGCATAACGCATAACGCATAACGCATAACGCATAACGCATAACGCATAACGCATAACGCATAACGCATAACGCATAACGCATAACGCATAACGCATAACGCATAAGGCATAAGCATAACGCATAACGCATAACGCATAACGCATAACGCATAACGCGTAACGCAAAACTCATAACGCATAACGCATAACGCATAACGCATAACGCATAACGCATAACGCATAACGCATAACGCATAACGCATAACGCATAACGCATAACGCATAACGCATAACGCATAACGCATAACGCATAACGCATAACGCATAACGCATAACGCATAACGCATAACGCATAACGCATAACGCATAACGCATAACGCATAACGCATAACGCATAACGCATAACGCATAACGCATAACGCATAACGCATAACGCATAACGCATAACGCATAACGCATAACGCATAACGCATAACGCATAACGCATAACGCGTAACGCAAAACTCATAACGCATAACGCATAACGCATAACGCATAACGCACAACGCATAACGTTTAAACCATAAGGCATAACGCATAGCCCATGACGCATAACGCATAACGCATAACGCATAATGCAAAAGTCATAACGCATAACGCATAACGGATAACGCATAACGCATAACGCATAACGCATAACGCATAACGCATAACGCATAACGCATAACGCATAACGCATAACGCATAACGCATAACGCATAACGCATAACGCATAACGCATAACGCATAACGCATAACGCATAACGCATAACGCATAACGCATAACGCATAACGCATAACGCATAACGCATAACGCATAACGCATAACGCATAACGCATAACGCATAACGCATAACGCATAACGCATAACGCATAACGCATAACGCATAACGCATAACGCATAACGCATAACGCATAACGCATAACGCATAACGCATAACGCATAACGCATAACGCATAACGCATAACGCATAACGCATAACGCATAACGCATAACGCATAACGCATAACGCATAACGCATAACGCATAACGCATAACGCATAACGCATAACGCATAACGCATAACGCATAACGCATAACGCATAACGCATAACGCATAACGCATAACGCATAACGCGTAACGCAAAACTCATAACGCATAACGCATAACGCATAACGCACAACGCATAACGTTTAAACCATAAGGCATAACGCATAGCCCATGACGCATAACGCATAACGCATAATGCAAAAGTCATAACGCATAACGCATAACGGATAACGCATAACGCATAACGCATAACGCATAACGCATAACGCATAACGCATGACGCACAACGCATAACGCATAACGCATAACGCATAACGCATAACGCATAACGCATTACGCATAACGAATTACGCATAACGCATAACGCATAACGCATAACGCATAACGCATAAGGCATAACGCATAACGCATAACGCATAACGCGTAACGCAAAACTCATAACGCATAACGCATAACGCATAACGCACAACGCATAACGTTTAAACCATAAGGCATAACGCATAGCCCATGACGCATAACGCATAACGCATAATGCAAAAGTCATAACGCATAACGCATAACGGATAACGCATAACGCATAACGCATAACGCATAACGCATAACGCATAACGCATAACGCATAACGCATAACGCATAACGCATAACGCATAACGCATAACGCATAACGCATAACGCATAACGCATAACGCATAACGCATAACGCATAACGCATAACGCATAACGCATAACGCATAACGCATAACGCATAACGCATAACGCATAACGCATAACGCATAACGCATAACGCATAACGCATAACGCATAACGCATAACGCATAACGCATAACGCATAACGCATAACGCATAACGCATAACGCATAACGCATAAGCATAACGCATAACGCATAACGCATAACGCATAACGCATAACGCATAACGCATAACGCATAACGCATAACGCATAACGCATAACGCATAACGCATAACGCATAACGCATAACGCATAACGCATAACGCATAACGCATAACGCATAACGCATAACGCATAACGCATAACGCATAACGCATAACGCATAACGCATAACGCATAACGCATAAGGCATAAGCATAACGCATAACGCATAACGCATAACGCATAACGCATAACGCGTAACGCAAAACTCATAACGCATAACGCATAACGCATAACGCATAACGCATAACGCATAACGCATAACGCATAACGCATAACGCATAACGCATAACGCATAACGCATAACGCATAACGCATAACGCATAACGCATAACGCATAACGCATAACGCATAACGCATAACGCATAACGCATAACGCATAACGCATAACGCATAACGCATAACGCATAACGCATAACGCATAACGCATAACGCATAACGCATAACGCATAACGCATAACGCATAACGCATAACGCATAACGCATAACGCATAACGCATAACGCATAACGCGTAACGCAAAACTCATAACGCATAACGCATAACGCATAACGCATAACGCACAACGCATAACGTTTAAACCATAAGGCATAACGCATAGCCCATGACGCATAACGCATAACGCATAACGCATAATGCAAAAGTCATAACGCATAACGCATAACGGATAACGCATAACGCATAACGCATAACGCATAACGCATAACGCATAACGCATAACGCATAACGCATAACGCATAACGCATAACGCATAACGCATAACGCATAACGCATAACGCATAACGCATAACGCATAACGCATAACGCATAACGCATAACGCATAACGCATAACGCATAACGCATAACGCATAACGCATAACGCATAACGCATAACGCATAACGCATAACGCATAACGCATAACGCATAACGCATAACGCATAACGCATAACGCATAACGCATAACGCATAACGCATAACGCATAACGCATAACGCATAACGCATAACGCATAACGCATAACGCATAACGCATAACGCATAACGCATAACGCATAACGCATAACGCATAACGCATAACGCATAACGCATAACGCATAACGCATAACGCATAACGCATAACGCATAACGCGTAACGCAAAACTCATAACGCATAACGCATAACGCATAACGCACAACGCATAACGTTTAAACCATAAGGCATAACGCATAGCCCATGACGCATAACGCATAACGCATAATGCAAAAGTCATAACGCATAACGCATAACGGATAACGCATAACGCATAACGCATAACGCATAACGCATAACGCATAACGCATGACGCACAACGCATAACGCATAACGCATAACGCATAACGCATAACGCATAACGCATAACGCATTACGCATAACGAATTACGCATAACGCATAACGCATAACGCATAACGCATAACGCATAAGGCATAACGCATAACGCATAACGCATAACGCGTAACGCAAAACTCATAACGCATAACGCATAACGCATAACGCACAACGCATAACGTTTAAACCATAAGGCATAACGCATAGCCCATGACGCATAACGCATAACGCATAATGCAAAAGTCATAACGCATAACGCATAACGGATAACGCATAACGCATAACGCATAACGCATAACGCATAACGCATAACGCATAACGCATAACGCATAACGCATAACGCATAACGCATAACGCATAACGCATAACGCATAACGCATAACGCATAACGCATAACGCATAACGCATAACGCATAACGCATAACGCATAACGCATAACGCATAACGCATAACGCATAACGCATAACGCATAACGCATAACGCATAACGCATAACGCATAACGCATAACGCATAACGCATAACGCATAACGCATAACGCATAACGCATAACGCATAACGCATAACGCATAACGCATAAGCATAACGCATAACGCATAACGCATAACGCATAACGCGTAACGCGTAACGCATAACGCGTAACGCATAACGCATAACGCATAACGCATAACGCATAACGCATAACGCATAACGCATAACGCATAACGCATAACGCATAACGCATAACGCATAACGCATAACGCATAACGCATAACGCATAACGCATAACGCATAACGCATAACGCATAACGCATAACGCATAACGCATAACGCATAACGCATAACGCATAACGCATAACGCATAACGCATAACGCATAACGCATAACGCATAACGCATAACGCATAACGCATAACGCATAACGCATAACGCATAACGCATAACGCATAACGCATAACGCATAACGCATAACGCATAACGCATAACGCATAACGCATAACGCATAACGCATGACGCACAACGCATAACGCATAACGCATAACGCACAACGCATAACGCATAACGCATAACGCATAACGCATAACGCATAACGCATTACGCATAACGCATAACGCATAAGGCATAAGCATAACGCATAACGCATAACGCATAACGCATAACGCATAACGCATAACGCATAACGCATAACGCATAACGCATAACGCATAACGCATAACGCATAACGCGTAACGCGTAACGCATAACGCGTAACGCATAACGCATAACGCATAACGCATAACGCATAACGCATAACGCATAACGCATAACGCATAACGCATAACGCATAACGCATAACGCATAACGCATAACGCATAACGCATAACGCATAACGCATAACGCATAACGCATAACGCATAACGCATAACGCATAACGCATAACGCATAACGCATAACGCATAACGCATAACGCATAACGCATAACGCATAACGCATAACGCATAACGCATAACGCATAACGCATAACGCATAACGCATAACGCATAACGCATAACGCATAACGCATAACGCATAACGCATAACGCATAACGCATGACGCACAACGCATAACGCATAACGCATAACGCATAACGCATAACGCATAACGCATAACGCATAACGCATAACGCATTACGCATAACGCATAACGCATAACGCATAACGCATAAGGCATAACGCATAACGCATAACGCATAACGCATAACGCATAACGCATAACGCATAACGCGTAACGCAAGACTCATAACGCATAACGCATAACGCATAACGCATAACGCATAACGCATATGGCATAACGCATAATGCAAAAGTCATAACGCATAACGCATAACGCATAACGCATAACGCATAACGCATAACGCATAACGCATAACGCATAACGTATAACGCATAACGCATAACGCATAACCCATAACGCATAACGCATAACGCATAACGCATAACGCGTAACGCAAAACTCATAACGCATAACGCATAACGCATAATGCATAACGCACAACGCATAACGTTTAAACCATAAGGCATAACGCATAGCCCATGACGCATAACGCATAACGCATAACGCATAATGCAAAAGTCATAACGCATAACGCATAACGGATAACGCATAACGCATAACGCATAACGCATAACGCATAACGCATAACGCATAACGCATAACGCATAACGCATAACGCATAACGCATAACGCATAACGCATAACGCATAACGCATAACGCATAACGCATAACGCATAACGCATAACGCATAACGCATAACGCATAAGGCATAAGCATAACGCATAACGCATAACGCATAACGCATAACGCATAACGCATAACGCATAACGCGTAACGCAAGACTCATAACGCATAACGCATAACGCATAACGCATAACGCATAACGCATATGGCATAACGCATAATGCAAAAGTCATAACGCATAACGCATAACGCATAACGCATAACGCATAACGCATAACGCATAACGCATAACGCATAACGCATAACGCATAACGCATAACGCATAACGCATAACGCATAACGCATAACGCATAACGCATAACGCATAACGCATAACGCATAACGCATAACGCATAACGCATAACGCATAACGCATAACGCATAACGCATAACGCATAACGCATAACGCATAACGCATAACGCATAACGCATAACGCATAACGCATAACGCATAACGCATAACGCATAACGCATAACGCATAACGCATAACGCATAACGCATAACGCATAACGCATAACGCATAACGCATAACGCATAACGCATAACGCGTAACGCAAAACTCATAACGCATAACGCATAACGCATAACGCATAACGCACAACGCATAACGTTTAAACCATAAGGCATAACGCATAGCCCATGACGCATAACGCATAACGCATAACGCATAATGCAAAAGTCATAACGCATAACGCATAACGGATAACGCATAACGCATAACGCATAACGCATAACGCATAACGCATAACGCATAACGCATAACGCATAACGCATAACGCATAACGCATAACGCATAACGCATAACGCATAACGCATAACGCATAACGCATAACGCATAACGCATAACGCATAACGCATAACGCATAACGCATAACGCATAACGCATAACGCATAACGCATAACGCATAACGCATAACGCATAACGCATAACGCATAACGCATAACGCATAACGCATAACGCATAACGCATAACGCATAACGCATAACGCATAACGCATAACGCATAACGCATAACGCATAACGCATAACGCATAAGGCATAAGCATAACGCATAACGCATAACGCATAACGCGTAACGCAAAACTCATAACGCATAACGCATAACGCATAACGCATAACGCATAACGCATAACGCATAACGCATAACGCATAACGCATAACGCATAACGCATAACGCATAACGCATAACGCATAACGCATAACGCATAACGCATAACGCATAACGCATAACGCATAACGCATAACGCATAACGCATAACGCATAACGCATAACGCATAACGCATAACGCATAACGCATAACGCATAACGCATAACGCATAACGCATAACGCATAACGCATAACGCATAACGCATAACGCATAACGCATAACGCATAACGCATAACGCATAACGCATAACGCATAACGCATAACGCATAACGCATAACGCGTAACGCAAAACTCATAACGCATAACGCATAACGCATAACGCATAACGCACAACGCATAACGCATAACGCATAACGCATAACGCATAACACATAACGCATAACGCATAACACATAACGCATAACGCATAACGCATAACGCATAACGCATAACGCATAACGCATAACGCATAACGCATAACGCATAACGCATAACGCATAACGCATAACGCATAACGCATAACGCATAACGCATAACGCATAACGCATAACGCATAACGCATAACGCATAACGCATAACGCATAACGCATAACGCATAACGCATAACGCATAACGCATAACGCATAACGCATAACGCATAACGCATAACGCATAACGCATAACGCATAACGCATAACGCATAACGCATAACGCATAACGCATAACGCATAACGCGTAACGCAAAACTCATAACGCATAACGCATAACGCATAACGCATAACGCACAACGCATAACGTTTAAACCATAAGGCATAACGCATAGCCCATGACGCATAACGCATAACGCATAACGCATAATGCAAAAGTCATAACGCATAACGCATAACGGATAACGCATAACGCATAACGCATAACGCATAACGCATAACGCATAACGCATAACGCATAACGCATAACGCATAACGCATAACGCATAACGCATAACGCATAACGCATAACGCATAACGCATAACGCATAACGCATAACGCATAACGCATAACGCATAACGCATAACGCATAACGCATAACGCATAACGCATAACGCATAACGCATAACGCATAACGCATAACGCATGACGCACAACGCATAACGCATAACGCATAACGCATAACGCATAACGCATAACGCATTACGCATAACGAATTACGCATAACGCATAACGCATAACGCATAACGCATAACGCATAAGGCATAACGCATAACGCATAACGCATAACGCATAACGCATAACGCATAACGCATAACGCGTAACGCAAGACTCATAACGCATAACGCATAACGCATAACGCATAACGCATAACGCATAACGCATATGGCATAACGCATAATGCAAAAGTCATAACGCATAACGCATAACGCATAACGCATAACGCATAACGCATAACGCATAACGCATAACGCATAACGCATAACGCATAACGCATAACGCATAACGCATAACGCATAACGCATAACGCATAACGCATAACGCATAACGCATAACGCATAACGCATAACGCATAACGCATAACGCATAACGCATAACGCATAACGCATAACGCATAACGCATAACGCATAACGCATAACGCATAACGCATAACGCATAACGCATAACGCATAACGCATAACGCATAACGCATAACGCATAACGCATAACGCATAACGCATAACGCATAACGCATAACGCATAACGCATGACGCACAACGCATAACGCATAACGCATAACGCATAACGCATAACGCATAACGCATAACGCATAACGCATAACGCATTACGCATAACGCATAACGCATAACGCATAACGCATAACGCATAAGGCATAACGCATAACGCATAACGCATAACGCATAACGCATAACGCATTACGCATAACGAATTACGCATAACGCATAACGCATAACGCATAACGCATAACGCATAACGCATAAGGCATAACGCATAACGCATAACGCATAACGCATAACGCATAACGCATAACGCATAACGCATAACGCGTAACGCAAGACTCATAACGCATAACGCATAACGCATAACGCATAACGCATAACGCATATGGCATAACGCATAACGCATAACGCATAACGCATAACGCATAACGCATAACGCATAACGCATAACGCATAACGCATAACGCATAACGCATAACGCATAACGCATAACGCATAACGCATAACGCATAACGCATAACGCATAACGCATAACGCATAACGCATAACGCATAACGCATAACGCATAACGCATAACGCATAACGCATAACGCATAACGCATAACGCATAACGCATAACGCATAACGCATAACGCATAACGCATAACGCATAACGCATAACGCATGACGCACAACGCATAACGCATAACGCATAACGCATAACGCATAACGCATAACGCATAACGCATAACGCATAACGCATTACGCATAACGCATAACGCATAACGCATAACGCATAAGGCATAACGCATAACGCATAACGCATAACGCATAACGCATAACGCATAACGCATAACGCATAACGCGTAACGCAAGACTCATAACGCATAACGCATAACGCATAACGCATAACGCATATGGCATAACGCATAATGCAAAAGTCATAACGCATAACGCATAACGCATAACGCATAACGCATAACGCATAACGCATAACGCATAACGCATAACGCATAACGCATAACGCATAACGCATAACGCATAACGCATAACGCATAACGCATAACCCATAACGCATAACGCATAACGCATAACGCATAACGCGTAACGCAAAACTCATAACGCATAACGCATAACGCATAATGCATAACGCACAACGCATAACGTTTAAACCATAAGGCATAACGCATAGCCCATGACGCATAACGCATAACGCATAACGCATAATGCAAAAGTCATAACGCATAACGCATAACGGATAACGCATAACGCATAACGCATAACGCATAACGCATAACGCATAACGCATAACGCATAACGCATAACGCATAACGCATAACGCATAACGCATAACGCATAACGCATAACGCATAACACATAACGCATAACGCATAACGCATAACGCATAACGCATAACGCATAACGCATAACGCATAAGGCATAAGCATAACGCATAACGCATAACGCATAACGCATAACGCATAACGCGTAACGCAAGACTCATAACGCATAACGCATAACGCATAACGCATAACGCATAACGCATAACGCATATGGCATAACGCATAATGCAAAAGTCATAACGCATAACGCATAACGCATAACGCATAACGCATAACGCATAACGCATAACGCATAACGCATAACGCATAACGCATAACGCATAACGCATAACGCATAACGCATAACGCATAACGCATAACGCATAACGCATAACGCATAACGCATAACGCATAACGCATAACGCATAACGCATAACGCATAACGCATAACGCATAACGCATAACGCATAACGCATAACGCATAACGCATAACGCATAACGCATAACGCATAACGCGTAACGCAAAACTCATAACGCATAACGCATAACGCATAACGCATAACGCACAACGCATAACGTTTAAACCATAAGGCATAACGCATAGCCCATGACGCATAACGCATAACGCATAACGCATAATGCAAAAGTCATAACGCATAACGCATAACGGATAACGCATAACGCATAACGCATAACGCATAACGCATAACGCATAACGCATAACGCATAACGCATAACGCATAACGCATAACGCATAACGCATAACGCATAACGCATAACGCATAACGCATAACGCATAACGCATAACGCATAACGCATAACGCATAACGCATAACGCATAACGCATAACGCATAACGCATAACGCATAACGCATAACGCATAACGCATAACGCATAACGCATAACGCATAACGCATAACGCATAACGCATAACGCATAACGCATAACGCATAACGCATAACGCATAACGCATAACGCATAACGCATAACGCATAACGCATAACGCATAACGCATAACGCATAACGCATAACGCATAACGCATAACGCATAACGCATAACGCATAACGCATAACGCATAACGCATAACGCATAACGCATAACGCATAACGCATAACGCATAACGCATAACGCATAACGCATAACGCATAACGCATAACGCATAACGCATAACGCATAACGCATAACGCATAACGCATAACGCATAACGCATAACGCATAACGCGTAACGCAAAACTCATAACGCATAACGCATAACGCATAACGCATAACGCACAACGCATAACGTTTAAACCATAAGGCATAACGCATAGCCCATGACGCATAACGCATAACGCATAACGCATAATGCAAAAGTCATAACGCATAACGCATAACGGATAACGCATAACGCATAACGCATAACGCATAACGCATAACGCATAACGCATAACGCATAACGCATAACGCATAACGCATAACGCATAACGCATAACGCATAACGCATAACGCATAACGCATAACGCATAACGCATAACGCATAACGCATAACGCATAACGCATAACGCATAACGCATAACGCATAACGCGTAACGCAAAACTCATAACGCATAACGCATAACGCATAACGCACAACGCATAACGTTTAAACCATAAGGCATAACGCATAGCCCATGACGCATAACGCATAACGCATAATGCAAAAGTCATAACGCATAACGCATAACGGATAACGCATAACGCATAACGCATAACGCATAACGCATAACGCATAACGCATAACGCATAACGCATAACGCATAACGCATAACGCATAACGCATAACGCATAACGCATAACGCATAACGCATAACGCATAACGCATAACGCATAACGCATAACGCATAACGCATAACGCATAACGCATAACGCATAACGCATAACGCATAACGCATAACGCATAACGCATAACGCATAACGCATAACGCATAACGCATAACGCATAACGCATAACGCATAACGCATAACGCATAACGCATAACGCATAACGCATAACGCATAACGCATAACGCATAACGCATAACGCATAACGCATAACGCATAACGCATAACGCATAACGCATAACGCATAACGCATAACGCATAACGCATAACGCATAACGCATAACGCATAACGCATAACGCATAACGCATAACGCATAACGCATAACGCATAACGCATAACGCATAACGCATAACGCATAACGCATAACGCATAACGCATAACGCATAACGCATAACGCATAACGCATAACGCATAACGCATAAGGCATAAGCATAACGCATAACGCATAACGCATAACGCGTAACGCAAAACTCATAACGCATAACGCGTAACGCAAAACTCATAACGCATAACGCATAACGCATAACGCATAACGCATAACGCATAACGCATAACGCATAACGCATAACGCATAACGCATAACGCATAACGCATAACGCATAACGCATAACGCATAACGCATAACGCATAACGCATAACGCATAACGCATAACGCATAACGCATAACGCATAACGCATAACGCATAACGCATAACGCATAACGCATAACGCATAACGCATAACGCATAACGCATAACGCATAACGCATAACGCATAACGCATAACGCATAACGCATAACGCATAACGCATAACGCATACCGCATAACGCATAACGCATAACGCATAACGCATAACGCATAACGCATAACGCATAACGCATAACGCATAACGCATAACGCATAACGCATAACGCATAACGCATAACGCATAACGCATAACGCATAACGCATGACGCACAACGCATAACGCATAACGCATAACGCATAACGCATAACGCATAACGCATAACGCATAACGCATTACGCATAACGCATAACGCATAACGCATAACGCATAAGGCATAAGCATAACGCATAACGCATAACGCATAACGCATAACGCGTAACGCAAGACTCATAACGCATAACGCATAACGCATAACGCATATGGCATAACGCATAATGCAAAAGTCATAACGCATAACGCATAACGCATAACGCATAACGCATAACGCATAACGCATAACGCATAACGCATAACGCATAACGCATAACGCATAACGCATAACGCATAACGCATAACGCATAACGCATAACGCATAACGCATAACGCATAACGCATAACGCATAACGCATAACGCGTAACGCAAAACTCATAACGCATAACGCATAACGCATAACGCATAACGCACAACGCATAACGTTTAAACCATAAGGCATAACGCATAGCCCATGACGCATAACGCATAACGCATAACGCATAATGCAAAAGTCATAACGCATAACGCATAACGGATAACGCATAACGCATAACGCATAACGCATAACGCATAACGCATAACGCATAACGCATAACGCATAACGCATAACGCATAACGCATAACGCATAACGCATAACGCATAACGCATAACGCATAACGCATAACGCATAACGCATAACGCATAACGCATAACGCATAACGCATAACGCATAACGCATAACGCATAACGCATAACGCATAACGCATAACGCATAACGCATAACGCATAACGCATAACGCATAACGCATAACGCATAACGCATAACGCATAACGCATAACGCATAACGCATAACGCATAACGCATAACGCATAACGCATAACGCATAACGCATAACGCATAACGCATGACGCACAACGCATAACGCATAACGCATAACGCATAACGCATAACGCATAACGCATTACGCATAACGAATTACGCATAACGCATAACGCATAACGCATAACGCATAAGGCATAACGCATAACGCATAACGCATAACGCATAACGCATAACGCATAACGCGTAACGCAAGACTCATTACGCATAACGCATAACGCATAACGCATAACGCATAACGCATAACGCATAACGCATAACGCATAACGCATAACGCATAACGCATAACGCATAACGCATAACGCATAACGCATAACGCATAACGCATAACGCATAACGCATAACGCATAACGCATAACGCATAACGCATAACGCATAACGCATAACGCATAACGCATAACGCATAACGCATAACGCATAACGCATAACGCATAACGCATAACGCATAACGCATAACGCATAACGCATAACGCATAACGCATAACGCATAACGCATAACGCATAACGCATAACGCATAACGCATAACGCATAACGCATAACGCATAACGCATAACGCATAACGCATAACGCATAACGCATAACGCATAACGCATAACGCATAACGCATAACGCATAACGCATAACGCATAACGCATAACGCATAACGCATAACGCATAACGCATAACGCATAACGCATAACGCATAACGCATAACGCATAACGCATAACGCATAACGCATAACGCATAACGCATAACGCATAACGCATGACGCACAACGCATAACGCATAACGCATAACGCATAACGCATAACGCATAACGCATTACGCATAACGAATTACGCATAACGCATAACGCATAACGCATAACGCATAAGGCATAACGCATAACGCATAACGCATAACGCATAACGCATAACGCATAACGCGTAACGCAAGACTCATTACGCATAACGCATAACGCATAACGCATAACGCATAACGCATATGGCATAACGCATAATGCAAAAGTCATAACGCATAACGCATAACGCATAACGCATAACGCATAACGCATAACGCATAACGCATAACGCATAACGCATAACGCATAACGCATAACGCATAACGCATAACGCATAACGCATAACGCATAACGCATAACGCATAACGCATAACGCATAACGCATAACGCATAACGCATAACGCATAACGCATAACGCATAACGCATAACGCATAACGCATAACGCATAACGCATAACGCATAACGCATAACGCATAACGCATAACGCATAACGCATAACGCATAACGCATAACGCATAACGCATAACGCATAACGCATAACGCATAACGCATAACGCATAACGCATAACGCATAACGCATAACGCATAACGCATAACGCATAACGCATAACGCATAACGCATAACGCATAACGCATAACGCATAACGCATAACGCATAACGCATAACGCATAACGCATAACGCATAACGCATAACGCATAACGCATAACGCATAACGCATAACGCATAACGCATAACGCATAAGGCATAAGCATAACGCATAACGCATAACGCATAACGCGTAACGCAAAACTCATAACGCATAACGCGTAACGCAAAACTCATAACGCATAACGCATAACGCATAACGCATAACGCATAACGCATAACGCATAACGCATAACGCATAACGCATAACGCTTAACGCATAACGCATAACGCATAACGCATAACGCATAACGCATAACGCATAACGCATAACGCATAACGCATAACGCATAACGCATAACGCATAACGCATAACGCATAACGCATAACGCATAACGCATAACGCATAACGCATAACGCATAACGCATACCGCATAACGCATAACGCATAACGCATAACGCATAACGCATAACGCATAACGCATAACGCATAACGCATAACGCATAACGCATAACGCATAACGCATAACGCATAACGCATAACGCATAACGCATGACGCACAACGCATAACGCATAACGCATAACGCATAACGCATAACGCATAACGCATAACGCATAACGCATTACGCATAACGCATAACGCATAACGCATAAGGCATAAGCATAACGCATAACGCATAACGCATAACGCATAACGCGTAACGCAAGACTCATAACGCATAACGCATAACGCATAACGCATAACGCATATGGCATAACGCATAATGCAAAAGTCATAACGCATAACGCATAACGCATAACGCATAACGCATAACGCATAACGCATAACGCATAACGCATAACGCATAACGCATAACGCATAACGCATAACGCATAACGCATAACGCATAACGCATAACGCATAACGCATAACGCATAACGCATAACGCATAACGCATAACGCATAACGCATAACGCATAACGCATAACGCATAACGCATAACGCATAACGCATAACGCATAACGCATAACGCATAACGCATAACGCATAACGCATAACGCATAACGCATAACGCATAACGCATAACGCATAACGCATAACGCATAACGCATAACGCATAACGCATAACGCATAACGCATAACGCGTAACGCAAAACTCATAACGCATAACGCATAACGCATAACGCATAACGCACAACGCATAACGTTTAAACCATAAGGCATAACGCATAGCCCATGACGCATAACGCATAACGCATAATGCAAAAGTCATAACGCATAACGCATAACGGATAACGCATAACGCATAACGCATAACGCATAACGCATAACGCATAACGCATAACGCATAACGCATAACGCATAACGCATAACGCATAACGCATAACGCATAACGCATAACGCATAACGCATAACGCATAACGCATAACGCATAACGCATAACGCATAACGCATAACGCATAACGCATAACGCATAACGCATAACGCATAACGCATAACGCATAACGCATAACGCATAACGCATAACGCATAACGCATAACGCATAACGCATAACGCATAACGCATAACGCATAACGCATAACGCATAACGCATAACGCATAACGCATAACGCATAACGCATAACGCATAACGCATAACGCATAACGCATAACGCATAACGCATAACGCATAACGCATAACGCATAACGCATAACGCATAACGCATAACGCATAACGCATAACGCATAACGCATAACGCATAACGCATAACGCATAACGCATAACGCATAACGCATGACGCACAACGCATAACGCATAACGCATAACGCATAACGCATAACGCATAACGCATTACGCATAACGAATTACGCATAACGCATAACGCATAACGCATAACGCATAACGCATAAGGCATAACGCATAACGCATAACGCATAACGCATAACGCATAACGCATAACGCGTAACGCAAGACTCATTACGCATAACGCATAACGCATAACGCATAACGCATAACGCATATGGCATAACGCATAATGCAAAAGTCATAACGCATAACGCATAACGCATAACGCATAACGCATAACGCATAACGCATAACGCATAACGCATAACGCATAACGCATAACGCATAACGCATAACGCATAACGCATAACGCATAACGCATAACGCATAACGCATAACGCATAACGCATAACGCATAACGCATAACGCATAACGCGTAACGCAAAACTCATAACGCATAACGCACAACGCATAACGTTTAAACCATAAGGCATAACGCATAGCCCATGACGCATAACGCATAACGCATAACGCATAATGCAAAAGTCATAACGCATAACGCATAACGGATAACGCATAACGCATAACGCATAACGCATAACGCATAACGCATAACGCATAACGCATAACGCATAACGCATAACGCATAACGCATAACGCATAACGCATAACGCATAACGCATAACGCATAACGCATAACGCATAACGCATAACGCATAACGCATAACGCATAACGCATAACGCATAACGCATAACGCATAACGCATAACGCATAACGCATAACGCATAACGCATAACGCATAACGCATAACGCATAACGCATAACGCATAACGCATAACGCATAACGCATAACGCATAACGCATAACGCATAACGCATAACGCATAACGCATAACGCATAACGCATAACGCATAACGCATAACGCATAACGCATAACGCATAACGCATAACGCATAACGCATAACGCATAACGCATAACGCATAACGCATAACGCATAACGCATAACGCATAACGCATAACGCATAACGCATAACGCATAAGGCATAAGCATAACGCATAACGCATAACGCATAACGCATAACGCGTAACGCAAAACTCATAACGCATAACGCGTAACGCAAAACTCATAACGCATAACGCATAACGCATAACGCATAACGCATAACGCATAACGCATAACGCATAACGCATAACGCATAACGCATAACGCATAACGCATAACGCATAACGCATAACGCATAACGCATAACGCATAACGCATAAGGCATAAGCATAACGCATAACGCATAACGCATAACGCATAACGCGTAACGCAAAACTCATAACGCATAACGCGTAACGCAAAACTCATAACGCATAACGCATAACGCATAACGCATAACGCATAACGCATAACGCATAACGCATAACGCATAACGCATAACGCATAACGCATAACGCATAACGCATAACGCATAACGCATAACGCATAACGCATAACGCATAACGCATAACGCATAACGCATAACGCATAACGCATAACGCATAACGCATAACGCATAACGCATAACGCATAACGCATAACGCATAACGCATAACGCATAACGCATAACGCATAAGGCATAAGCATAACGCATAACGCATAACGCATAACGCATAACGCATAACGCGTAACGCAAGACTCATAACGCATAACGCATAACGCATAACGCATATGGCATAACGCATAATGCAAAAGTCATAACGCATAACGCATAACGCATAACGCATAACGCATAACGCATAACGCATAACGCATAACGCATAACGCATAACGCATAACGCATAACGCATAACGCATAACGCATAACGCATAACGCATAACGCATAACGCATAACGCATAACGCATAACGCATAACGCATAACGCATAACGCATAACGCATAACGCATAACGCATAACGCGTAACGCAAAACTCATAACGCATAACGCATAACGCATAACGCATAACGCACAACGCATAACGTTTAAACCATAAGGCATAACGCATAGCCCATGACGCATAACGCATAACGCATAACGCATAATGCAAAAGTCATAACGCATAACGCATAACGGATAACGCATAACGCATAACGCATAACGCATAACGCATAACGCATAACGCATAACGCATAACGCATAACGCATAAGGCATAACGCATAACGCATAACGCATAACGCATAACGCATAACGCATAACGCGTAACGCAAGACTCATTACGCATAACGCATAACGCATAACGCATAACGCATAACGCATATGGCATAACGCATAATGCAAAAGTCATAACGCATAACGCATAACGCATAACGCATAACGCATAACGCATAACGCATAACGCATAACGCATAATGCATAACGCATAACGCATAACGCATAACGCATAACGCATAACGCATAACGCATAACGCATAACGCATAACGCATAACGCATAACGCATAACGCATAACGCATAACGCATAACGCATAACGCATAACGCATAACGCATAACGCATAACGCATAACGCATAACGCATAACGCATAACGCATAACGCATAACGCATAACGCATAACGCATAACGCATAACGCATAACGCATAACGCATAACGCATAACGCATAACGCATAACGCATAACGCATAACGCATAACGCATAACGCATAACGCATAACGCATAACGCATAACGCATAACGCATAACGCATAACGCATAACGCATAACGCATAACGCATAACGCATAACGCATAACGCATAACGCATAACGCATAACGCATAACGCATAACGCATAACGCATAACGCATGACGCACAACGCATAACGCATAACGCATAACGCATAACGCATTACGCATAACGAATTACGCATAACGCATAACGCATAACGCATAACGCATAAGGCATAACGCATAACGCATAACGCATAACGCATAACGCATAACGCATAACGCATAACGCGTAACGCAAGACTCATTACGCATACCGCATAACGCATAACGCATAACGCATAACGCATAACGCATATGGCATAACGCATAATGCAAAAGTCATAACGCATAACGCATAACGCATAACGCATAACGCATAACGCATAACGCATAACGCATAACGCATAACGCATAACGCATAACGCATAACGCATAACGCATAACGCATAACGCATAACGCATAACGCATAACGCATAACGCATAACGCATAACGCATAACGCATAACGCATAACGCATAACGCATAACGCATAACGCATAACGCATAACGCATAACGCATAACGCATAACGCATAACGCATAACGCGTAACGCAAAACTCATAACGCATAACGCATAACGCATAACGCACAACGCATAACGTTTAAACCATAAGGCATAACGCATAGCCCATGACGCATAACGCATAACGCATAACGCATAATGCAAAAGTCATAACGCATAACGCATAACGGATAACGCATAACGCATAACGCATAACGCATAACGCATAACGCATAACGCATAACGCATAACGCATAACGCATAACGCATAACGCATAACGCATAACGCATAACGCATAACGCATAACGCATAACGCATAACGCATAACGCATAACGCATAACGCATAACGCATAACGCATAACGCATAACGCATAACGCATAACGCATAACGCATAAGGCATAAGCATAACGCATAACGCATAACGCATAACGCATAACGCATAACGCGTAACGCAAGACTCATAACGCATAACGCATAACGCATAACGCATATGGCATAACGCATAATGCAAAAGTCATAACGCATAACGCATAACGCATAACGCATAACGCATAACGCATAACGCATAACGCATAACGCATAACGCATAACGCATAACGCATAACGCATAACGCATAACGCATAACGCATAACGCATAACGCATAACGCATAACGCATAACGCATAACGCATAACGCATAACGCATAACGCATAACGCATAACGCATAACGCATAACGCATAACGCATAACGCATAACGCATAACGCATAACGCATAACGCATAACGCATAACGCATAACGCATAACGCATAACGCATAACGCATAACGCATAACGCATAACGCATAACGCATAACGCATAACGCATAACGCATAACGCGTAACGCAAAACTCATAACGCATAACGCATAACGCATAACGCATAACGCACAACGCATAACGTTTAAACCATAAGGCATAACGCATAGCCCATGACGCATAACGCATAACGCATAACGCATAATGCAAAAGTCATAACGCATAACGCATAACGGATAACGCATAACGCATAACGCATAACGCATAACGCATAACGCATAACGCATAACGCATAACGCATAACGCATAACGCATAACGCATAACGCATAACGCATAACGCATAACGCATAACGCATAACGCATAACGCATAACGCATAACGCATAACGCGTAACGCAAAACTCATAACGCATAACGCGTAACGCAAAACTCATAACGCATAACGCATAACGCATAACGCATAACGCATAACGCATAACGCATAACGCATAACGCATAACGCATAACGCATAACGCATAACGCATAACGCATAACGCATAACGCATAACGCATAACGCATAACGCATAACGCATAACGCATAACGCGTAACGCAAAACTCATAACGCATAACGCATAACGCATAACGCATAACGCACAACGCATAACGTTTAAACCATAAGGCATAACGCATAGCCCATAACGCATAACGCATAACGCATAACGCATAATGCAAAAGTCATAACGCATAACGCATAACGGATAACGCATAACGCATAACGCATAACGCATAACGCATAACGCATAACGCATAACGCATAACGCATAACGCATAACGCATAACGCATAACGCATAACGCATAACGCATAACGCATAACGCATAACGCATAACGCATAACGCATAACGCATAACGCATAACGCATTACGCATAACGCATAACGCATAACGCATAACGCATAACGCATAACGCATAACGCATAACGCATAACGCATAACGCATAACGCATAACGCATAACGCATAACGCATAACGCATAACGCATAACGCATAACGCATAACGCATAACGCATAACGCATAACGCATAACGCATAACGCATAACGCATAACGCATAACGCATAACGCGTAACGCAAGACTCATAACGCATAACGCATAACGCATAACGCATATGGCATAACGCATAATGCAAAAGTCATAACGCATAACGCATAACGCATAACGCATAACGCATAACGCATAACGCATAACGCATAACGCATAACGCATAACGCATAACGCATAACGCATAACGCATAACGCATAACGCATAACGCATAACGCATAACGCATAACGCATAACGCATAACGCATAACGCATAACGCATAACGCATAACGCATAACGCATAACGCATAACGCATAACGCATAACGCATAACGCATAACGCATAACGCATAACGCATAACGCATAACGCATAACGCATAACGCATAACGCATAACGCATAACGCATAACGCATAACGCATAACGCATAACGCATAACGCGTAACGCAAAACTCATAACGCATAACGCATAACGCATAACGCATAACGCACAACGCATAACGTTTAAACCATAAGGCATAACGCATAGCCCATGACGCATAACGCATAACGCATAACGCATAATGCAAAAGTCATAACGCATAACGCATAACGGATAACGCATAACGCATAACGCATAACGCATAACGCATAACGCATAACGCATAACGCATAACGCATAACGCATAACGCATAACGCATAACGCATAACGCATAACGCATAACGCATAACGCATAACGCATAACGCATAACGCATAACGCATAACGCATAACGCATAACGCATAACGCATAACGCATAACGCGTAACGCAAAACTCATAACGCATAACGCGTAACGCAAAACTCATAACGCATAACGCATAACGCATAACGCATAACGCATAACGCATAACGCATAACGCATAACGCATAACGCATAACGCATAACGCATAACGCATAACGCATAACGCATAACGCATAACGCATAACGCATAACGCATAACGCATAACGCATAACGCATAACGCATAACGCATAACGCATAACGCATAACGCGTAACGCAAAACTCATAACGCATAACGCATAACGCATAACGCACAACGCATAACGTTTAAACCATAAGGCATAACGCATAGCCCATGACGCATAACGCATAACGCATAACGCATAATGCAAAAGTCATAACGCATAACGCATAACGGATAACGCATAACGCATAACGCATAACGCATAACGCATAACGCATAACGCATAACGCATAACGCATAACGCATAACGCATAACGCATAACGCATAACGCATAACGCACAACGCATAACGTTTAAACCATAAGGCATAACGCATAGCCCATGACGCATAACGCATAACGCATAACGCATAACGCATAACGCATAACGCATAACGCATAACGCATAACGCATAACGCATAACGCATAACGCATAACGCATAACGCATAACGCATAACGCATAACGCATAACGCATAACGCATAACGCATAACGCATAACGCATAACGCATAACGCATAACGCATAACGCATAACGCATAACGCATAACGCATAACGCATAACGCATAAGGCATAAGCATAACGCATAACGCATAACGCATAACGCATAACGCGTAACGCAAAACTCATAACGCATAACGCGTAACGCAAAACTCATAACGCATAACGCATAACGCATAACGCATAACGCATAACGCATAACGCATAACGCATAACGCATAACGCATAACGCATAACGCATAACGCATAACGCATAACGCATAACGCATTACGCATAACGCATAACGCATAACGCATAACGCATAACGCATAACGCATAACGCATAACGCATAACGCATAACGCATAACGCATAACGCATAACGCATAACGCATAACGCATAACGCATAACGCATAACGCATAACGCATAACGCATAACGCATAACGCATAACGCATAACGCATAACGCATAACGCATAACGCATAACGCATAACGCATAACGCATAACGCATAACGCATAACGCATAACGCATAACGCATAACGCATAACGCATAACGCATAACGCATAACGCATAACGCATAACGCATAACGCATAACGCATAACGCATAACGCATAACGCATAACGCATAACGCATAACGCATAACGCATAACGCATAACGCATAACGCATAACGCATAACGCATAACGCATAACGCATAACGCATAACGCATAACGCATAACGCATAACGCATAACGCATAACGCATAACGCATAACGCATAACGCATAACGCGTAACGCAAAACTCATAACGCATAACGCATAACGCATAACGCATAACGCACAACGCATAACGTTTAAACCATAAGGCATAACGCATAGCCCATGACGCATAACGCATAACGCATAACGCATAATGCAAAAGTCATAACGCATAACGCATAACGGATAACGCATAACGCATAACGCATAACGCATAACGCATAACGCATAACGCATAACGCATAACGCATAACGCATAACGCATAACGCATAACGCATAACGCATAACGCATAACGCATAACGCATAACGCATAACGCATAACGCATAACGCGTAACGCAAAACTCATAACGCATAACGCGTAACGCAAAACTCATAACGCATAACGCATAACGCATAACGCATAACGCATAACGCATAACGCATAACGCATAACGCATAACGCATAACGCATAACGCATAACGCATAACGCATAACGCATAACGCATAACGCATAACGCATAACGCATAACGCATAACGCATAACGCATAACGCATAACGCATAACGCATAACGCGTAACGCAAAACTCATAACGCATAACGCATAACGCATAACGCACAACGCATAACGTTTAAACCATAAGGCATAACGCATAGCCCATGACGCATAACGCATAACGCATAACGCATAATGCAAAAGTCATAACGCATAACGCATAACGGATAACGCATAACGCATAACGCATAACGCATAACGCATAACGCATAACGCATAACGCATAACGCATAACGCATAACGCATAACGCATAACGCATAACGCATAACGCATAACGCATAACGCATAACGCATAACGCATAACGCATAACGCATAACGCATAACGCATAACGCATAACGCATAACGCATAACGCATAACGCATAACGCATAACGCATAACGCATAACGCATAACGCATAACGCATAACGCATAACGCATAACGCATAACGCATAACGCATAACGCATAACGCATAACGCATAACGCATAACGCATAACGCATAACGCATAACGCATAACGCATAACGCATAACGCATAACGCATAACGCATAACGCATAACGCATAACGCATAACGCATAACGCATAACGCATAACGCATAACGCATAACGCATAACGCATAACGCATAACGCATAACGCATAACGCATAACGCATAAGGCATAAGCATAACGCATAACGCATAACGCATAACGCATAACGCGTAACGCAAAACTCATAACGCATAACGCGTAACGCAAAACTCATAACGCATAACGCATAACGCATAACGCATAACGCATAACGCATAACGCATAACGCATAACGCATAACGCATAACGCATAACGCATAACGCATAACGCATAACGCATAACGCATAACGCATAAGGCATAAGCATAACGCATAACGCATAACGCATAACGCATAACGCGTAACGCAAAACTCATAACGCATAACGCGTAACGCAAAACTCATAACGCATAACGCATAACGCATAACGCATAACGCATAACGCATAACGCATAACGCATAACGCATAACGCATAACGCATAACGCATAACGCATAACGCATAACGCATAACGCATAACGCATAACGCATAACGCATAACGCATAACGCATAACGCATAACGCATAACGCATAACGCATAACGCATAACGCATAACGCATAACGCATAACGCATAACGCATAACGCATAACGCATAACGCATAACGCATAAGGCATAAGCATAACGCATAACGCATAACGCATAACGCATAACGCATAACGCGTAACGCAAGACTCATAACGCATAACGCATAACGCATAACGCATATGGCATAACGCATAATGCAAAAGTCATAACGCATAACGCATAACGCATAACGCATAACGCATAACGCATAACGCATAACGCATAACGCATAACGCATAACGCATAACGCATAACGCATAACGCATAACGCATAACGCATAACGCATAACGCATAACGCATAACGCATAACGCATAACGCATAACGCATAACGCATAACGCATAACGCATAACGCATAACGCATAACGCATAACGCATAACGCATAACGCATAACGCATAACGCATAACGCATAACGCATAACGCATAACGCATAACGCATAACGCATAACGCATAACGCATAACGCATAACGCATAACGCATAACGCATAACGCATAACGCATAACGCATAACGCATAACGCATAACGCATAACGCATAACGCATAACGCGTAACGCAAAACTCATAACGCATAACGCATAACGCATAACGCATAACGCACAACGCATAACGTTTAAACCATAAGGCATAACGCATAGCCCATGACGCATAACGCATAACGCATAACGCATAACGCATAACGCATAACGCATAACGCATAACGCATAACGCATAACGCATAACGCATAACGCATAACGCATAACGCATAACGCATAACGCATAACGCATAACGCATAACGCATAACGCATAACGCATAACGCATAACGCATAACGCATAACGCATAACGCATAACGCATAACGCATAACGCATAACGCATAACGCATAACGCATAAGGCATAAGCATAACGCATAACGCATAACGCATAACGCATAACGCGTAACGCAAAACTCATAACGCATAACGCGTAACGCAAAACTCATAACGCATAACGCATAACGCATAACGCATAACGCATAACGCATAACGCATAACGCATAACGCATAACGCATAACGCATAACGCATAACGCATAACGCATTACGCATAACGCATAACGCATAACGCATAACGCATAACGCATAACGCATAACGCATAACGCATAACGCATAACGCATAACGCATAACGCATAACGCATAACGCATAACGCATAACGCATAACGCATAACGCATAACGCATAAGGCATAAGCATAACGCATAACGCATAACGCATAACGCATAACGCATAACGCGTAACGCAAGACTCATAACGCATAACGCATAACGCATAACGCATAACGCATATGGCATAACGCATAATGCAAAAGTCATAACGCATAACGCATAACGCATAACGCATAACGCATAACGCATAACGCATAACGCATAACGCATAACGCATAACGCATAACGCATAACGCATAACGCATAACGCATAACGCATAACGCATAACGCATAACGCATAACGCATAACGCATAACGCATAACGCATAACGCATAACGCATAACGCATAACGCATAACGCATAACGCATAACGCATAACGCATAACGCATAACGCATAACGCATAACGCATAACGCATAACGCATAACGCATAACGCATAACGCATAACGCATAACGCATAACGCATAACGCATAACGCATAACGCATAACGCATAACGCGTAACGCAAAACTCATAACGCATAACGCATAACGCATAACGCATAACGCACAACGCATAACGTTTAAACCATAAGGCATAACGCATAGCCCATGACGCATAACGCATAACGCATAACGCATAATGCAAAAGTCATAACGCATAACGCATAACGGATAACGCATAACGCATAACGCATAACGCATAACGCATAACGCATAACGCATAACGCATAACGCATAACGCATAACGCATAACGCATAACGCATAACGCATAACGCATAACGCATAACGCATAACGCATAACGCATAACGCATAACGCATAACGCATAACGCGTAACGCAAAACTCATAACGCATAACGCGTAACGCAAAACTCATAACGCATAACGCATAACGCATAACGCATAACGCATAACGCATAACGCATAACGCATAACGCATAACGCATAACGCATAACGCATAACGCATAACGCATAACGCATAACGCATAACGCATAACGCATAACGCATAACGCATAACGCGTAACGCAAAACTCATAACGCATAACGCATAACGCATAACGCATAACGCACAACGCATAACGTTTAAACCATAAGGCATAACGCATAGCCCATAACGCATAACGCATAACGCATAACGCATAATGCAAAAGTCATAACGCATAACGCATAACGGATAACGCATAACGCATAACGCATAACGCATAACGCATAACGCATAACGCATAACGCATAACGCATAACGCATAACGCATAACGCATAACGCATAACGCATAACGCATAACGCATAACGCATAACGCATAACGCATAACGCATAACGCATAACGCATAACGCATTACGCATAACGCATAACGCATAACGCATAACGCATAACGCATAACGCATAACGCATAACGCATAACGCATAACGCGTAACGCAAAACTCATAACGCATAACGCATAACGCATAACGCACAACGCATAACGTTTAAACCATAAGGCATAACGCATAGCCCATGACGCATAACGCATAACGCATAACGCATAATGCAAAAGTCATAACGCATAACGCATAACGGATAACGCATAACGCATAACGCATAACGCATAACGCATAACGCATAACGCATAACGCATAACGCATAACGCATAACGCATAACGCATAACGCATAACGCATAACGCATAACGCATAACGCATAACGCATAACGCATAACGCATAACGCATAACGCATAACGCATAACGCATAACGCATAACGCATAACGCATAACGCATAACGCATAACGCATAACGCATAACGCATAACGCATAACGCATAACGCATAACGCATAACGCATAACGCATAACGCATAACGCATAACGCATAACGCATAACGCATAACGCATAACGCATAACGCATAACGCATAACGCATAACGCATAACGCATAACGCATAACGCATAACGCATAACGCATAACGCATAACGCATAACGCATAACGCATAACGCATAACGCATAAGGCATAAGCATAACGCATAACGCATAACGCATAACGCATAACGCGTAACGCAAAACTCATAACGCATAACGCGTAACGCAAAACTCATAACGCATAACGCATAACGCATAACGCATAACGCATAACGCATAACGCATAACGCATAACGCATAACGCATAACGCATAACGCATAACGCATAACGCATAACGCATAACGCATAAGGCATAAGCATAACGCATAACGCATAACGCATAACGCATAACGCGTAACGCAAAACTCATAACGCATAACGCGTAACGCAAAACTCATAACGCATAACGCATAACGCATAACGCATAACGCATAACGCATAACGCATAACGCATAACGCATAACGCATAACGCATAACGCATAACGCATAACGCATAACGCATAACGCATAACGCATAACGCATAACGCATAACGCATAACGCATAACGCATAACGCATAACGCATAACGCATAACGCATAACGCATAACGCATAACGCATAACGCATAACGCATAACGCATAACGCATAACGCATAACGCATAACGCATAACGCATAACGCATAAGGCATAAGCATAACGCATAACGCATAACGCATAACGCATAACGCGTAACGCAAGACTCATAACGCATAACGCATAACGCATAACGCATATGGCATAACGCATAATGCAAAAGTCATAACGCATAACGCATAACGCATAACGCATAACGCATAACGCATAACGCATAACGCATAACGCATAACGCATAACGCATAACGCATAACGCATAACGCATAACGCATAACGCATAACGCATAACGCATAACGCATAACGCATAACGCATAACGCATAACGCATAACGCATAACGCATAACGCATAACGCATAACGCATAACGCATAACGCATAACGCATAACGCATAACGCATAACGCATAACGCATAACGCATAACGCATAACGCATAACGCATAACGCATAACGCATAACGCGTAACGCAAAACTCATAACGCATAACGCATAACGCATAACGCATAACGCACAACGCATAACGTTTAAACCATAAGGCATAACGCATAGCCCATGACGCATAACGCATAACGCATAACGCATAACGCATAACGCATAACGCATAACGCATAACGCATAACGCATAACGCATAACGCATAACGCATAACGCATAACGCATAACGCATAACGCATAACGCATAACGCATAACGCATAACGCATAACGCATAACGCATAACGCATAACGCATAACGCATAACGCATAACGCATAACGCATAACGCATAACGCATAACGCATAACGCATAAGGCATAAGCATAACGCATAACGCATAACGCATAACGCATAACGCGTAACGCAAAACTCATAACGCATAACGCGTAACGCAAAACTCATAACGCATAACGCATAACGCATAACGCATAACGCATAACGCATAACGCATAACGCATAACGCATAACGCATAACGCATAACGCATAACGCATTACGCATAACGCATAACGCATAACGCATAACGCATAACGCATAACGCATAACGCATAACGCATAACGCATAACGCATAACGCATAACGCATAACGCATAACGCATAACGCATAACGCATAACGCATAACGCATAACGCATAAGGCATAAGCATAACGCATAACGCATAACGCATAACGCATAACGCATAACGCGTAACGCAAGACTCATAACGCATAACGCATAACGCATAACGCATAACGCATATGGCATAACGCATAATGCAAAAGTCATAACGCATAACGCATAACGCATAACGCATAACGCATAACGCATAACGCATAACGCATAACGCATAACGCATAACGCATAACGCATAACGCATAACGCATAACGCATAACGCATAACGCATAACGCATAACGCATAACGCATAACGCATAACGCATAACGCATAACGCATAACGCATAACGCATAACGCATAACGCATAACGCATAACGCATAACGCATAACGCATAACGCATAACGCATAACGCATAACGCATAACGCATAACGCATAACGCATAACGCATAACGCATAACGCATAACGCATAACGCATAACGCATAACGCATAACGCATAACGCATAACGCATAACGCGTAACGCAAAACTCATAACGCATAACGCATAACGCATAACGCATAACGCACAACGCATAACGTTTAAACCATAAGGCATAACGCATAGCCCATGACGCATAACGCATAACGCATAACGCATAATGCAAAAGTCATAACGCATAACGCATAACGGATAACGCATAACGCATAACGCATAACGCATAACGCATAACGCATAACGCATAACGCATAACGCATAACGCATAACGCATAACGCATAACGCATAACGCATAACGCATAACGCATAACGCATAACGCATAACGCATAACGCATAACGCATAACGCATAACGCATAACGCGTAACGCAAAACTCATAACGCATAACGCGTAACGCAAAACTCATAACGCATAACGCATAACGCATAACGCATAACGCATAACGCATAACGCATAACGCATAACGCATAACGCATAACGCATAACGCATAACGCATAACGCATAACGCATAACGCATAACGCATAACGCATAACGCATAACGCATAACGCATAACGCGTAACGCAAAACTCATAACGCATAACGCATAACGCATAACGCATAACGCATAACGCACAACGCATAACGTTTAAACCATAAGGCATAACGCATAGCCCATAACGCATAACGCATAACGCATAACGCATAATGCAAAAGTCATAACGCATAACGCATAACGGATAACGCATAACGCATAACGCATAACGCATAACGCATAACGCATAACGCATAACGCATAACGCATAACGCATAACGCATAACGCATAACGCATAACGCATAACGCATAACGCATAACGCATAACGCATAACGCATAACGCATAACGCATTACGCATAACGCATAACGCATAACGCATAACGCATAACGCATAACGCATAACGCATAACGCATAACGCATAACGCATAACGCATAACGCATAACGCATAACGCATAACGCATAACGCATAACGCATAACGCATAACGCATAACGCATAACGCATAACGCATAACGCATAACGCATAACGCATAACGCATAACGCGTAACGCAAGACTCATAACGCATAACGCATAACGCATAACGCATATGGCATAACGCATAATGCAAAAGTCATAACGCATAACGCATAACGCATAACGCATAACGCATAACGCATAACGCATAACGCATAACGCATAACGCATAACGCATAACGCATAACGCATAACGCATAACGCATAACGCATAACGCATAACGCATAACGCATAACGCATAACGCATAACGCATAACGCATAACGCATAACGCATAACGCATAACGCATAACGCATAACGCATAACGCATAACGCATAACGCATAACGCATAACGCATAACGCATAACGCATAACGCATAACGCATAACGCATAACGCGTAACGCAAAACTCATAACGCATAACGCATAACGCATAACGCATAACGCACAACGCATAACGTTTAAACCATAAGGCATAACGCATAGCCCATGACGCATAACGCATAACGCATAACGCATAATGCAAAAGTCATAACGCATAACGCATAACGGATAACGCATAACGCATAACGCATAACGCATAACGCATAACGCATAACGCATAACGCATAACGCATAACGCATAACGCATAACGCATAACGCATAACGCATAACGCATAACGCATAACGCATAACGCATAACGCATAACGCATAACGCATAACGCGTAACGCAAAACTCATAACGCATAACGCGTAACGCAAAACTCATAACGCATAACGCATAACGCATAACGCATAACGCATAACGCATAACGCATAACGCATAACGCATAACGCATAACGCATAACGCATAACGCATAACGCATAACGCATAACGCATAACGCATAACGCATAACGCATAACGCGTAACGCAAAACTCATAACGCATAACGCATAACGCATAACGCATAACGCACAACGCATAACGTTTAAACCATAAGGCATAACGCATAGCCCATAACGCATAACGCATAACGCATAACGCATAATGCAAAAGTCATAACGCATAACGCATAACGGATAACGCATAACGCATAACGCATAACGCATAACGCATAACGCATAACGCATAACGCATAACGCATAACGCATAACGCATAACGCATAACGCATAACGCATAACGCATAACGCATAACGCATAACGCATAACGCATAACGCATAACGCATAACGCATAACGCATAACGCATAACGCATAACGCATAACGCATAACGCATAACGCATAACGCATAACGCATAACGCATAACGCATAACGCATAACGCATAACGCATAACGCATAACGCATAACGCATAACGCATAACGCATAACGCATAACGCATAACGCATAACGCATAACGCATAACGCATAACGCATAACGCATAACGCATAACGCATAACGCATAACGCATAACGCATAACGCATAACGCATAACGCATAACGCATATCGCATGACGCACAACGCATAACGCATAACGCATAACGCATAACGCATAACGCATAACGCATAACGCATAACGCATTACGCATAACGCATAACGCATAACGCATAACGCATAAGGCATAAGCATAACGCATAATGCATAATGCATAACGCATAACGCATAACGCGTAACGCATAAGGCATAAGCATAACGCATAATGCATAACGCATAACGCATAACGCATAACGCATAACGCATAACGCGTAACGCAAGACTCATAACGCATAACGCATAACGCATAACGCATAACGCATATGGCATAACGCATAATGCAAAAGTCATAACGCATAACGCATAACGCATAACGCATAACGCATAACGCATAACGCATAACGCATAACGCATAACGCATAACGCGTAACGCAAAACTCATAACGCATAACGCATAACGCATAACGCATAACGCATAACGCATAACGCATAACGCATAACGCATAACGCGTAACGCAAAACTCATAACGCATAACGCATAACGCATAACGCATAACGCACAACGCATAACGTTTAAACCATAAGGCATAACGCATAGCCCATGACGCATAACGCATAACGCATAACGCATAATGCAAAAGTCATAACGCATAACGCATAACGGATAACGCATAACGCATAACGCATAACGCATAACGCATAACGCATAACGCATAACGCATAACGCATAACGCATAACGCATAACGCATAACGCATAACGCATAACGCATAACGCATAACGCATAACGCATAACGCATAACGCATAACGCATAACGCATAACGCATAACGCATAACGCATAACGCATAACGCATAACGCATAACGCATAACGCATAACGCATAACGCATAACGCATAACGCATAACGCATAACGCATAAGGCATAAGCATAACGCATAACGCATAACGCATAACGCATAACGCGTAACGCAAAACTCATAACGCATAACGCGTAACGCAAAACTCATAACGCATAACGCATAACGCATAACGCATAACGCATAACGCATAACGCATAACGCATAACGCATAACGCATAACGCATAACGCATAACGCATAACGCATAACGCATAACGCATAACGCATAACGCATAACGCATAACGCATAACGCATAACGCATAACGCATAACGCATAACGCATAACGCATAACGCATAACGCATAACGCATAACGCATAACGCATAACGCATAACGCATAACGCATAACGCATAACGCATAACGCATAACGCATAACGCATAACGCATAAGGCATAAGCATAACGCATAACGCATAACGCATAACGCATAACGCATAACGCGTAACGCAAGACTCATAACGCATAACGCATAACGCATAACGCATAACGCATATGGCATAACGCATAATGCAAAAGTCATAACGCATAACGCATAACGCATAACGCATAACGCATAACGCATAACGCATAACGCATAACGCATAACGCATAACGCATAACGCATAACGCATAACGCATAACGCATAACGCATAACGCATAACGCATAACGCATAACGCATAACGCATAACGCATAACGCATAACGCATAACGCATAACGCATAACGCATAACGCATAACGCATAACGCATAACGCATAACGCATAACGCATAACGCATAACGCATAACGCATAACGCATAACGCATAACGCATAACGCATAACGCATAACGCATAACGCATAACGCGTAACGCAAAACTCATAACGCATAACGCATAACGCATAACGCATAACGCACAACGCATAACGTTTAAACCATAAGGCATAACGCATAGCCCATGACGCATAACGCATAACGCATAACGCATAACGCATAACGCATAACGCATAACGCATAACGCATAACGCATAACGCATAACGCATAACGCATAACGCATAACGCATAACGCATAACGCATAACGCATAACGCATAACGCATAACGCATAACGCATAACGCATAACGCATAACGCATAACGCATAACGCATAACGCATAACGCATAACGCATAACGCATAACGCATAACGCATAACGCATAACGCATAACGCATAACGCATAAGGCATAAGCATAACGCATAACGCATAACGCATAACGCATAACGCGTAACGCAAAACTCATAACGCATAACGCGTAACGCAAAACTCATAACGCATAACGCATAACGCATAACGCATAACGCATAACGCATAACGCATAACGCATAACGCATAACGCATAACGCATAACGCATAACGCATAACGCATAACGCATAACGCATAACGCATAACGCATAACGCATAACGCATAACGCATAACGCATAACGCATAACGCATAACGCATAACGCATAACGCATAACGCATAACGCATAACGCATAACGCATAACGCATAACGCATAACGCATAAGGCATAAGCATAACGCATAACGCATAACGCATAACGCATAACGCATAACGCGTAACGCAAGACTCATAACGCATAACGCATAACGCATAACGCATATGGCATAACGCATAATGCAAAAGTCATAACGCATAACGCATAACGCATAACGCATAACGCATAACGCATAACGCATAACGCATAACGCATAACGCATAACGCATAACGCATAACGCATAACGCATAACGCATAACGCATAACGCATAACGCATAACGCATAACGCATAACGCATAACGCATAACGCATAACGCATAACGCATAACGCATAACGCATAACGCATAACGCATAACGCATAACGCATAACGCATAACGCATAACGCATAACGCATAACGCATAACGCATAACGCATAACGCATAACGCATAACGCATAACGCATAACGCATAACGCATAACGCATAACGCGTAACGCAAAACTCATAACGCATAACGCATAACGCATAACGCATAACGCACAACGCATAACGTTTAAACCATAAGGCATAACGCATAGCCCATGACGCATAACGCATAACGCATAACGCATAATGCAAAAGTCATAACGCATAACGCATAACGGATAACGCATAACGCATAACGCATAACGCATAACGCATAACGCATAACGCATAACGCATAACGCATAACGCATAACGCATAACGCATAACGCATAACGCATAACGCATAACGCGTAACGCAAAACTCATAACGCATAACGCGTAACGCAAAACTCATAACGCATAACGCATAACGCATAACGCATAACGCATAACGCATAACGCATAACGCATAACGCATAACGCATAACGCATAACGCATAACGCATAACGCATAACGCATAACGCATAACGCATAACGCATAACGCATAACGCATAACGCATAACGCATAACGCATAACGCATAACGCGTAACGCAAAACTCATAACGCATAACGCATAACGCATAACGCATAACGCACAACGCATAACGTTTAAACCATAAGGCATAACGCATAGCCCATAACGCATAACGCATAACGCATAATGCAAAAGTCATAACGCATAACGCATAACGGATAACGCATAACGCATAACGCATAACGCATAACGCATAACGCATAACGCATAACGCATAACGCATAACGCATAACGCATAACGCATAACGCATAACGCATAACGCATAACGCATAACGCATAACGCATAACGCATAACGCATAACGCATAACGCATAACGCATAACGCATAACGCATAACGCATAACGCATAACGCATAACGCATAACGCATAACGCATAACGCATAACGCATAACGCATAACGCATAACGCATAACGCATAACGCATAACGCATAACGCATAACGCATAACGCATAACGCATAACGCATAACGCATAACGCATAACGCATAACGCATAACGCGTAACGCAAAACTCATAACGCATAACGCATAACGCATAACGCATAACGCACAACGCATAACGTTTAAACCATAAGGCATAACGCATAGCCCATGACGCATAACGCATAACGCATAACGCATAATGCAAAAGTCATAACGCATAACGCATAACGGATAACGCATAACGCATAACGCATAACGCATAACGCATAACGCATAACGCATAACGCATAACGCATAACGCATAACGCATAACGCATAACGCATAACGCATAACGCATAACGCATAACGCATAACGCATAACGCATAACGCATAACGCATAACGCGTAACGCAAAACTCATAACGCATAACGCGTAACGCAAAACTCATAACGCATAACGCATAACGCATAACGCATAACGCATAACGCATAACGCATAACGCATAACGCATAACGCATAACGCATAACGCATAACGCATAACGCATAACGCATAACGCATAACGCATAACGCATAACGCATAACGCATAACGCATAACGCGTAACGCAAAACTCATAACGCATAACGCATAACGCATAACGCATAACGCACAACGCATAACGTTTAAACCATAAGGCATAACGCATAGCCCATAACGCATAACGCATAACGCATAACGCATAATGCAAAAGTCATAACGCATAACGCATAACGGATAACGCATAACGCATAACGCATAACGCATAACGCATAACGCATAACGCATAACGCATAACGCATAACGCATAACGCATAACGCATAACGCATAACGCATAACGCATAACGCATAACGCATAACGCATAACGCATAACGCATAACGCATAACGCATAACGCATAACGCATAACGCATAACGCATAACGCATAACGCATAACGCATAACGCATAACGCATAACGCATAACGCATAACGCATAACGCATAACGCATAACGCATAACGCATAACGCATAACGCATAACGCATAACGCATAACGCATAACGCATAACGCATAACGCATAACGCATAACGCATAACGCATAACGCATAACGCATAACGCATAACGCATAACGCATAACGCATAACGCATATCGCATGACGCACAACGCATAACGCATAACGCATAACGCATAACGCATAACGCATAACGCATAACGCATAACGCATTACGCATAACGCATAACGCATAACGCATAACGCATAAGGCATAAGCATAACGCATAATGCATAATGCATAACGCATAACGCATAACGCGTAACGCATAAGGCATAAGCATAACGCATAATGCATAACGCATAACGCATAACGCATAACGCATAACGCATAACGCGTAACGCAAGACTCATAACGCATAACGCATAACGCATAACGCATAACGCATATGGCATAACGCATAATGCAAAAGTCATAACGCATAACGCATAACGCATAACGCATAACGCATAACGCATAACGCATAACGCATAACGCATAACGCGTAACGCAAAACTCATAACGCATAACGCATAACGCATAACGCATAACGCATAACGCATAACGCATAACGCATAACGCATAACGCGTAACGCAAAACTCATAACGCATAACGCATAACGCATAACGCATAACGCACAACGCATAACGTTTAAACCATAAGGCATAACGCATAGCCCATGACGCATAACGCATAACGCATAACGCATAATGCAAAAGTCATAACGCATAACGCATAACGGATAACGCATAACGCATAACGCATAACGCATAACGCATAACGCATAACGCATAACGCATAACGCATAACGCATAACGCATAACGCATAACGCATAACGCATAACGCATAACGCATAACGCATAACGCATAACGCATAACGCATAACGCATAACGCATAACGCATAACGCATAACGCATAACGCATAACGCATAACGCATAACGCATAACGCATAAGGCATAAGCATAACGCATAACGCATAACGCATAACGCATAACGCGTAACGCAAAACTCATAACGCATAACGCGTAACGCAAAACTCATAACGCATAACGCATAACGCATAACGCATAACGCATAACGCATAACGCATAACGCATAACGCATAACGCATAACGCATAACGCATAACGCATAACGCATAACGCATAACGCATAACGCATAACGCATAACGCATAACGCATAACGCATAACGCATAACGCATAACGCATAACGCATAACGCATAACGCATAACGCATAACGCATAACGCATAACGCATAACGCATAACGCATAACGCATAACGCATAACGCATAACGCATAAGGCATAAGCATAACGCATAACGCATAACGCATAACGCATAACGCATAACGCGTAACGCAAGACTCATAACGCATAACGCATAACGCATAACGCATAACGCATATGGCATAACGCATAATGCAAAAGTCATAACGCATAACGCATAACGCATAACGCATAACGCATAACGCATAACGCATAACGCATAACGCATAACGCATAACGCATAACGCATAACGCATAACGCATAACGCATAACGCATAACGCATAACGCATAACGCATAACGCATAACGCATAACGCATAACGCATAACGCATAACGCATAACGCATAACGCATAACGCATAACGCATAACGCATAACGCATAACGCATAACGCATAACGCATAACGCATAACGCATAACGCATAACGCATAACGCATAACGCATAACGCATAACGCATAACGCATAACGCGTAACGCAAAACTCATAACGCATAACGCATAACGCATAACGCATAACGCACAACGCATAACGTTTAAACCATAAGGCATAACGCATAGCCCATGACGCATAACGCATAACGCATAACGCATAACGCATAACGCATAACGCATAACGCATAACGCATAACGCATAACGCATAACGCATAACGCATAACGCATAACGCATAACGCATAACGCATAACGCATAACGCATAACGCATAACGCATAACGCATAACGCATAACGCATAACGCATAACGCATAACGCATAACGCATAACGCATAACGCATAACGCATAACGCATAACGCATAACGCATAACGCATAACGCATAAGGCATAAGCATAACGCATAACGCATAACGCATAACGCATAACGCGTAACGCAAAACTCATAACGCATAACGCGTAACGCAAAACTCATAACGCATAACGCATAACGCATAACGCATAACGCATAACGCATAACGCATAACGCATAACGCATAACGCATAACGCATAACGCATAACGCATAACGCATAACGCATAACGCATAACGCATAACGCATAACGCATAACGCATAACGCATAACGCATAACGCATAACGCATAACGCATAACGCATAACGCATAACGCATAACGCATAACGCATAACGCATAAGGCATAAGCATAACGCATAACGCATAACGCATAACGCATAACGCATAACGCGTAACGCAAGACTCATAACGCATAACGCATAACGCATAACGCATATGGCATAACGCATAATGCAAAAGTCATAACGCATAACGCATAACGCATAACGCATAACGCATAACGCATAACGCATAACGCATAACGCATAACGCATAACGCATAACGCATAACGCATAACGCATAACGCATAACGCATAACGCATAACGCATAACGCATAACGCATAACGCATAACGCATAACGCATAACGCATAACGCATAACGCATAACGCATAACGCATAACCCATAACGCATAACGCATAACGCATAACGCATAACGCATAACGCATAACGCATAACGCATAACGCATAACGCATAACGCATAACGCATAACGCATAACGCGTAACGCAAAACTCATAACGCATAACGCATAACGCATAACGCATAACGCACAACGCATAACGTTTAAACCATAAGGCATAACGCATAGCCCATGACGCATAACGCATAACGCATAACGCATAATGCAAAAGTCATAACGCATAACGCATAACGGATAACGCATAACGCATAACGCATAACGCATAACGCATAACGCATAACGCATAACGCATAACGCATAACGCATAACGCATAACGCATAACGCATAACGCATAACGCATAACGCATAACGCGTAACGCAAAACTCATAACGCATAACGCGTAACGCAAAACTCATAACGCATAACGCATAACGCATAACGCATAACGCATAACGCATAACGCATAACGCATAACGCATAACGCATAACGCATAACGCATAACGCATAACGCATAACGCATAACGCATAACGCATAACGCATAACGCATAACGCATAACGCATAACGCATAACGCATAACGCATAACGCGTAACGCAAAACTCATAACGCATAACGCATAACGCATAACGCATAACGCACAACGCATAACGTTTAAACCATAAGGCATAACGCATAGCCCATAACGCATAACGCATAACGCATAATGCAAAAGTCATAACGCATAACGCATAACGGATAACGCATAACGCATAACGCATAACGCATAACGCATAACGCATAACGCATAACGCATAACGCATAACGCATAACGCATAACGCATAACGCATAACGCATAACGCATAACGCATAACGCATAACGCATAACGCATAACGCATAACGCATAACGCATAACGCATAACGCATAACGCATAACGCATAACGCATAACGCATAACGCATAACGCATAACGCATAACGCATAACGCATAACGCATAACGCATAACGCATAACGCATAACGCATAACGCATAACGCATAACGCATAACGCATAACGCATAACGCATAACGCATAACGCATAACGCATAACGCATAACGCATAACGCATAACGCATAACGCATAACGCATAACGCATAACGCATAACGCATAACGCATAACGCATAACGCATAACGCATAACGCATAACGCATAACGCATAACGCATAACGCATAACGCATAACGCATAACGCATAACGCATAACGCATAACGCATAACGCATATCGCATGACGCACAACGCATAACGCATAACGCATAACGCATAACGCATAACGCATAACGCATAACGCATAACGCATAACGCATAACGCATAACGCATAACGCATAACGCATAACGCATAACGCATAACGCATAACGCATAACGCATAACGCGTAACGCAAAACTCATAACGCATAACGCATAACGCATAACGCATAACGCATAACGCATAACGCATAACGCATAACGCATAACGCGTAACGCAAAACTCATAACGCATAACGCATAACGCATAACGCATAACGCACAACGCATAACGTTTAAACCATAAGGCATAACGCATAGCCCATGACGCATAACGCATAACGCATAACGCATAATGCAAAAGTCATAACGCATAACGCATAACGGATAACGCATAACGCATAACGCATAACGCATAACGCATAACGCATAACGCATAACGCATAACGCATAACGCATAACGCATAACGCATAACGCATAACGCATAACGCATAACGCATAACGCATAACGCATAACGCATAACGCATAACGCATAACGCATAACGCATAACGCATAACGCATAACGCATAACGCATAACGCATAACGCATAACGCATAACGCATAACGCATAACGCATAACGCATAACGCATAACGCATAACGCATAACGCATAACGCATAACGCATAACGCATAACGCATAACGCATAACGCATAACGCATAACGCATAACGCATAACGCATAACGCATAACGCATAACGCATAACGCATAACGCATAACGCATAACGCATAACGCATAACGCATAACGCATAACGCATAACGCATAACGCATAACGCATAACGCATAACGCATAACGCATAACGCATAACGCATAACGCATAACGCATAACGCATAACGCATAACGCATAACGCATAACGCATAACGCATAACGCATAACGCATAACGCATAACGCATAACGCATAACGCATAACGCATAACGCATAACGCATAACGCATAACGCATAACGCATAACGCATAACGCATAACGCATAACGCATAACGCATAACGCATAACGCATAACGCATAACGCATAACGCATAACGCATAACGCATAACGCATAACGCATGACGCACAACGCATAACGCATAACGCATAACGCATAACGCATAACGCATAACGCATAACGCATAACGCATATGGCATAACGCATAATGCAAAAGTCATAACGCATAACGCATAACGCATAACGCATAACGCATAACGCATAACGCATAACGCATAACGCATAACGCATAACGCATAACGCATAACGCATAACGCATAACGCATAACGCATAACGCATAACGCATAACGCATAACGCATAACGCATAACGCATAACGCATAACGCATAACGCATAACGCATAACGCATAACGCATAACGCGTAACGCAAAACTCATAACGCATAACGCATAACGCATAACGCATAACGCACAACGCATAACGTTTAAACCATAAGGCATAACGCATAGCCCATGACGCATAACGCATAACGCATAACGCATAATGCAAAAGTCATAACGCATAACGCATAACGGATAACGCATAACGCATAACGCATAACGCATAACGCATAACGCATAACGCATAACGCATAACGCATAACGCATAACGCATAACGCATAACGCATAACGCGTAACGCAAAACTCATAACGCATAACGCGTAACGCAAAACTCATAACGCATAACGCATAACGCATAACGCATAACGCATAACGCATAACGCATAACGCATAACGCATAACGCATAACGCATAACGCATAACGCATAACGCATAACGCATAACGCATAACGCATAACGCGTAACGCAAAACTCATAACGCATAACGCATAACGCATAACGCATAACGCACAACGCATAACGTTTAAACCATAAGGCATAACGCATAGCCCATAACGCATAACGCATAACGCATAACGCATAACGCATAATGCAAAAGTCATAACGCATAACGCATAACGCATAACGCATAACGCGTAACGCAAAACTCATAACGCATAACGCATAACGCATAACGCACAACGCATAACGTTTAAACCATAAGGCATAACGCATAGCCCATGACGCATAACGCATAACGCATAACGCATAATGCAAAAGTCATAACGCATAACGCATAACGGATAACGCATAACGCATAACGCATAACGCATAACGCATAACGCATAACGCATAACGCATAACGCATAACGCATAACGCATAACGCATAACGCATAACGCATAACGCATAACGCATAACGCATAACGCATAACGCATAACGCATAACGCATAACGCATAACGCATAACGCATAACGCATAACGCATAACGCATAACGCATAACGCATAACGCATAACGCATAACGCATAACGCATAACGCATAACGCATAACGCATAACGCATAACGCATAACGCATAACGCATAACGCATAACGCATAACGCATAACGCATAACGCATAACGCATAACGCATAACGCATAACGCATAACGCATAACGCATAACGCATAACGCATAACGCATAACGCATAACGCATAACGCATAACGCATAACGCATAACGCATAACGCATAACGCATAACGCATAACGCATAACGCATAACGCATAACGCATAACGCATAACGCATAACGCATAACGCATAACGCATAACGCATAACGCATAACGCATAACGCATAACGCATAACGCATAACGCATAACGCATAACGCATAACGCGTAACGCAAAACTCATAACGCATAACGCATAACGCATAACGCATAACGCACAACGCATAACGTTTAAACCATAAGGCATAACGCATAGCCCATGACGCATAACGCATAACGCATAACGCATAACGCATAACGCATAACGCATAACGCATAACGCATAACGCATAACGCATAACGCATAACGCATAACGCATAACGCATAACGCATAACGCATAACGCATAACGCATAACGCATAACGCATAACGCATAACGCATAACGCATAACGCATAACGCATAACGCATAACGCATAACGCATAACGCATAACGCATAACGCATAACGCATAACGCATAACGCATAACGCATAAGGCATAAGCATAACGCATAACGCATAACGCATAACGCATAACGCGTAACGCAAAACTCATAACGCATAACGCGTAACGCAAAACTCATAACGCATAACGCATAACGCATAACGCATAACGCATAACGCATAACGCATAACGCATAACGCATAACGCATAACGCATAACGCATAACGCATAACGCATAACGCATAACGCATAACGCATAACGCATAACGCATAACGCATAACGCATAACGCATAACGCATAACGCATAACGCATAACGCATAACGCATAACGCATAACGCATAACGCATAAGGCATAAGCATAACGCATAACGCATAACGCATAACGCATAACGCATAACGCGTAACGCAAGACTCATAACGCATAACGCATAACGCATAACGCATATGGCATAACGCATAATGCAAAAGTCATAACGCATAACGCATAACGCATAACGCATAACGCATAACGCATAACGCATAACGCATAACGCATAACGCATAACGCATAACGCATAACGCATAACGCATAACGCATAACGCATAACGCATAACGCATAACGCATAACGCATAACGCATAACGCATAACGCATAACGCATAACGCATAACGCATAACGCATAACCCATAACGCATAACGCATAACGCATAACGCATAACGCATAACGCATAACGCATAACGCATAACGCATAACGCATAACGCATAACGCATAACGCATAACGCGTAACGCAAAACTCATAACGCATAACGCATAACGCATAACGCATAACGCACAACGCATAACGTTTAAACCATAAGGCATAACGCATAGCCCATGACGCATAACGCATAACGCATAACGCATAATGCAAAAGTCATAACGCATAACGCATAACGGATAACGCATAACGCATAACGCATAACGCATAACGCATAACGCATAACGCATAACGCATAACGCATAACGCATAACGCATAACGCATAACGCATAACGCATAACGCATAACGCATAACGCGTAACGCAAAACTCATAACGCATAACGCGTAACGCAAAACTCATAACGCATAACGCATAACGCATAACGCATAACGCATAACGCATAACGCATAACGCATAACGCATAACGCATAACGCATAACGCATAACGCATAACGCATAACGCATAACGCATAACGCATAACGCATAACGCATAACGCATAACGCATAACGCATAATGCAAAAGTCATAACGCATAACGCATAACGGATAACGCATAACGCATAACGCATAACGCATAACGCATAACGCATAACGCATAACGCATAACGCATAACGCATAACGCATAACGCATAACGCATAACGCGTAACGCAAAACTCATAACGCATAACGCGTAACGCAAAACTCATAACGCATAACGCATAACGCATAACGCATAACGCATAACGCATAACGCATAACGCATAACGCATAACGCATAACGCATAACGCATAACGCATAACGCATAACGCATAACGCATAACGCATAACGCGTAACGCAAAACTCATAACGCATAACGCATAACGCATAACGCATAACGCACAACGCATAACGTTTAAACCATAAGGCATAACGCATAGCCCATAACGCATAACGCATAACGCATAACGCATAACGCATAATGCAAAAGTCATAACGCATAACGCATAACGCATAACGCATAACGCGTAACGCAAAACTCATAACGCATAACGCATAACGCATAACGCACAACGCATAACGTTTAAACCATAAGGCATAACGCATAGCCCATGACGCATAACGCATAACGCATAACGCATAATGCAAAAGTCATAACGCATAACGCATAACGGATAACGCATAACGCATAACGCATAACGCATAACGCATAACGCATAACGCATAACGCATAACGCATAACGCATAACGCATAACGCATAACGCATAACGCATAACGCATAACGCATAACGCATAACGCATAACGCATAACGCATAACGCATAACGCATAACGCATAACGCATAACGCATAACGCATAACGCATAACGCATAACGCATAACGCATAACGCATAACGCATAACGCATAACGCATAACGCATAACGCATAACGCATAACGCATAACGCATAACGCATAACGCATAACGCATAACGCATAACGCATAACGCATAACGCATAACGCATAACGCATAACGCATAACGCATAACGCATAACGCATAACGCATAACGCATAACGCATAACGCATAACGCATAACGCATAACGCATAACGCATGACGCACAACGCATAACGCATAACGCATAACGCATAACGCATTACGCATAACGCATTACGCATAACGCATTACGCATAACGCATAACGCATAACGCATAACGCATAAGGCATAAGCATAACGCATAACGCATAACGCATAACGCATAACGCATAACGCATAACGCATAACGCATAACGCGTAACGCAAGACTCATAACGCATAACGCATAACGCATAACGCATAACGCATAACGCATATGGCATAACGCATAACGCAAAAGTCATAACGCATAACGCATAACGCATAACGCATAACGCATAACGCATAACGCATAACGCATAACGCATAACGCATAACGCATAACGCATAACGCATAACGCATAACGGATAACGCATAACGCATAACGCATAACGCATAACGCATAACGCATAACGCATAACGCATAACGCATAACGCATAACGCATAACGCATAACGCATAACGCATAACGCATAACGCATAACGCATAACGCATAACGCATAACGCATAACGCATAACGCATAACGCATAACGCATAACGCATAACGCATAACGCATAACGCATAACGCATAACGCATAACGCATAACGCATAACGCATAACGCATAACGCATAACGCATAACGCATAACGCATAACGCATAACGCATAACGCATAACGCATAACGCATAACGCATAACGCATAACGCATAACGCATAACGCATAACGCATAACGCATAACGCATAACGCATAACGCATAACGCATAACGCATAACGCATAACGCATAACGCATAACGCATAACGCATAACGCATAACGCATAACGCATAACGCATAACGAATAACGCATAACGCATAACGCATAACGCATAACGCATAACGCATAACGCATAACGCATGACGCACAACGCATAACGCATAACGCATAACGCATAACGCATTACGCATAACGCATTACGCATAACGCATTACGCATAACGCATAACGCATAACGCATAACGCATAAGGCATAAGCATAACGCATAACGCATAACGCATAACGCATAACGCATAACGCATAACGCGTAACGCAAGACTCATAACGCATAACGCATAACGCATAACGCATAACGCATATGGCATAACGCATAATGCAAAAGTCATAACGCATAACGCATAACGCATAACGCATAACGCATAACGCATAACGCATAACGCATAACGCATAACGCATAACGCATAACGCATAACGCATAACGCATAACGCATAACGCATAACGCATAACGCATAACGCATAACGCATAACGCATAACGCATAACGCATAACGCATAACGCATAACGCATAACGCATAACGCATAACGCATAACGCATAACGCATAACGCATAACGCATAACGCATAACGCGTAACGCATAACGCATAACGCATAACGCATAACGCATAACGCGTAACGCAAAACTCATAACGCATAACGCATAACGCATAACGCATAACGCACAACGCATAACGTTTAAACCATAAGGCATAACGCATAGCCCATGACGCATAACGCATAACGCATAACGCATAATGCAAAAGTCATAACGCATAACGCATAACGGATAACGCATAACGCATAACGCATAACGCATAACGCATAACGCTTAACGCATAACGCATAACGCATAACGCATAACGCGTAACGCAAAACTCATAACGCATAACGCGTAACGCAAAACTCATAACGCATAACGCATAACGCATAACGCATAACGCATAACGCATAACGCATAACGCATAACGCATAACGCATAACGCATAACGCATAACGCATAACGCATAACGCATAACGCATAACGCATAACGCGTAACGCAAAACTCATAACGCATAACGCATAACGCATAACGCACAACGCATAACGTTTAAACCATAAGGCATAACGCATAGCCCATAACGCATAACGCATAACGCATAACGCATAATGCAAAAGCCATAACGCATAACGCATAACGCATAACGCATAACGCGTAACGCAAAACTCATAACGCATAACGCGTAACGCAAAACTCATAACGCATAACGCATAACGCATAACGCATAACGCATAACGCATAACGCATAACGCATAACGCATAACGCATAACGCATAACGCATAACGCATAACGCATAACGCATAACGCATAACGCATAACGCATAACGCATAACGCATAACGCATAACGCATAACGCATAACGCATAACGCATAACGCATAACGCATAACGCATAACGCATAACGCATAACGCATAACGCATAACGCATAACGCATAACGCATGACGCACAACGCATAACGCATAACGCATAACGCATAACGCATAACGCATAACGCATTACGCATAACGAATTACGCATAACGCATAACGCATAACGCATAACGCATAACGCATAAGGCATAACGCATAACGCATAACGCATAACGCATAACGCATAACGCATAACGCGTAACGCAAGACTCATAACGCATAACGCATAACGCATAACGCATAACGCATAACGCATAACGCATATGGCATAACGCATAATGCAAAAGTCATAACGCATAACGCATAACGCATAACGCATAACGCATAACGCATAACGCATAACGCATAACGCATAACGCATAACGCATAACGCATAACGCATAACGCATAACGCATAACGCATAACGCATAACGCATAACGCATAACGCATAACGCATAACGCATAACGCATAACGCATAACGCATAACGCATAACGCATAACGCATAACGCATAACGCGTAACGCAAAACTCATAACGCATAACGCATAACGCATAACGCACAACGCATAACGTTTAAACCATAAGGCATAACGCATAGCCCATGACGCATAACGCATAACGCATAACGCATAATGCAAAAGTCATAACGCATAACGCATAACGGATAACGCATAACGCATAACGCATAACGCATAACGCATAACGCATAACGCATAACGCATAACGCATAACGCATAACGCATAACGCATAACGCATAACGCATAACGCATAACGCATAACGCATAACGCATAACGCATAACGCATAACGCATAACGCATAACGCATAACGCATAACGCATAACGCATAACGCATAACGCATAACGCATAACGCATAACGCATAACGCATAACGCATAACGCATAACGCATAACGCATAACGCATAACGCATAACGCATAACGCATAACGCATAACGCATAACGCATAACGCATAACGCATAACGCATAACGCATAACGCATAACGCATAACGCATAACGCATAACGCATAACGCATAACGCATAACGCATAACGCATAAGGCATAAGCATAACGCATAACGCATAACGCATAACGCATAACGCGTAACGCAAAACTCATAACGCATAACGCGTAACGCAAAACTCATAACGCATAACGCATAACGCATAACGCATAACGCATAACGCATAACGCATAACGCATAACGCATAACGCATAACGCATAACGCATAACGCATAACGCATAACGCATAACGCATAACGCATAACGCATAACGCATAACGCATAACGCATAACGCATAACGCATAACGCATAACGCATAACGCATAACGCATAACGCATAACGCATAACGCATAACGCATAACGCATAACGCATACCGCATAACGCATAACGCATAACGCATAACGCATAACGCATAACGCATAACGCATAACGCATAACGCATAACGCATAACGCATAACGCATAACGCATAACGCATAACGCATAACGCATAACGCATAACGCATGACGCACAACGCATAACGCATAACGCATAACGCATAACGCATAACGCATAACGCATAACGCATAACGCATTACGCATAACGCATAACGCATAACGCATAACGCATAAGGCATAAGCATAACGCATAACGCATAACGCATAACGCATAACGCATAACGCGTAACGCAAGACTCATAACGCATAACGCATAACGCATAACGCATATGGCATAACGCATAATGCAAAAGTCATAACGCATAACGCATAACGCATAACGCATAACGCATAACGCATAACGCATAACGCATAACGCATAACGCATAACGCATAACGCATAACGCATAACGCATAACGCATAACGCATAACGCATAACGCATAACGCATAACGCATAACGCATAACGCATAACGCATAACGCATAACGCATAACGCATAACGCATAACGCATAACGCATAACGCATAACGCATAACGCGTAACGCAAAACTCATAACGCATAACGCATAACGCATAACGCATAACGCACAACGCATAACGTTTAAACCATAAGGCATAACGCATAGCCCATGACGCATAACGCATAACGCATAACGCATAATGCAAAAGTCATAACGCATAACGCATAACGGATAACGCATAACGCATAACGCATAACGCATAACGCATAACGCATAACGCATAACGCATAACGCATAACGCATAACGCATAACGCATAACGCATAACGCATAACGCATAACGCATAACGCATAACGCATAACGCATAACGCATAACGCGTAACGCAAAACTCATAACGCATAACGCGTAACGCAAAACTCATAACGCATAACGCATAACGCATAACGCATAACGCATAACGCATAACGCATAACGCATAACGCATAACGCATAACGCATAACGCACAACGCATAACGTTTAAACCATAAGGCATAACGCATAGCCCATAACGCATAACGCATAACGCATAATGCAAAAGTCATAACGCATAACGCATAACGGATAACGCATAACGCATAACGCATAACGCATAACGCATAACGCATAACGCATAACGCATAACGCATAACGCATAACGCATAACGCATAACGCATAACGCATAACGCATAACGCATAACGCATAACGCATAACGCATAACGCATAACGCATAACGCATAACGCATAACGCATAACGCATAACGCATAACGCATAACGCATAACGCATAACGCATAACGCATAACGCATAACGCATAACGCATAACGCATAACGCATAACGCATAACGCATAACGCATAACGCGTAACGCAAAACTCATAACGCATAACGCATAACGCACAACGCATAACGTTTAAACCATAAGGCATAACGCATAGCCCATAACGCATAACGCATAACGCATAACGCATAATGCAAAAGTCATAACGCATAACGCATAACGGATAACGCATAACGCATAACGCATAACGCATAACGCATAACGCATAACGCATAACGCATAACGCATAACGCATAACGCATAACGCATAACGCATAACGCATAACGCATAACGCATAACGCATAACGCATAACGCATAACGCATAACGCATAACGCATAACGCATAACGCATAACGCATAACGCATAACGCATAACGCATAACGCATAACGCATAACGCATAACGCATAACGCATAACGCATAACGCATAACGCATAACGCGTAAAGCAAGACTCATAACGCATAACGCATAACGCATAACGCATAACGCATAACGCATAACGCATATGGCATAACGCATAATGCAAAAGTCATAACGCATAACGCATAACGCATAACGCATAACGCATAACGCATAACGCATAACGCGTAACGCAAAACTCATAACGCATAACGCATAACGCATAACGCATAACGCATAACGCATTACGCATAACGCATAACGCGTAACGCAAAACTCATAACGCATAACGCATAACGCATAACGCATAACGCACAACGCATAACGTTTAAACCATAAGGCATAACGCATAGCCCATGACGCATAACGCATAACGCATAACGCATAATGCAAAAGTCATAACGCATAACGCATAACGGATAACGCATAACGCATAACGCATAACGCATAACGCATAACGCATAACGCATAACGCATAACGCATAACGCATAACGCATAACGCATAACGCATAACGCATAACGCATAACGCATAACGGATAACGCATAACGCATAACGCATAACGCATAACGCATAACGCATAACGCATAACGCATAACGCATAACGCATAACGCATAACGCATAACGCATAACGCATAACGCATAACGCATAACGCATAACGCATAACGCATAACGCATAACGCATAACGCATAACGCATAACGCATAACGCATAACGCATAACGCATAACGCATAACGCATAACGCATAACGCATAACGCATAACGCATAACGCATAACGCATAACGCATAACGCATAACGCATAACGCATAACGCATAACGCATAACGCATAACGCATAACGCATAACGCATAACGCATAACGCATAACGCATAACGCATAACGCATAACGCATAACGCATAACGCATAACGCATAACGCATAACGCATAACGCATAACGCATAACGCATAACGCATAACGCATAACGCATAACGCATAACGCATAACGCATAACGCATAACGCATAACGCATAACGCATGACGCACAACGCATAACGCATAACGCATAACGCATAACGCATAACGCATAACGCATTACGCATAACGAATTACGCATAACGCATAACGCATAACGCATAACGCATAAGGCATAACGCATAACGCATAACGCATAACGCATAACGCATAACGCGTAACGCAAGACTCATAACGCATAACGCATAACGCATAACGCATAACGCATAACGCATAACGCATATGGCATAACGCATAATGCAAAAGTCATAACGCATAACGCATAACGCATAACGCATAACGCATAACGCATAACGCATAACGCATAACGCATAACGCATAACGCATAACGCATAACGCATAACGCATAACGCATAACGCATAACGCAAAACGCATAACGCATAACGCATAACGCATAACGCATAACGCATAACGCATAACGCATAACGCATAACGCATAACGCATAACGCGTAACGCAAAACTCATAACGCATAACGCATAACGCATAACGCACAACGCATAACGTTTAAACCATAAGGCATAACGCATAGCCCATGACGCATAACGCATAACGCATAACGCATAATGCAAATGTCATAACGCATAACGCATAACGGATAACGCATAACGCATAACGCATAACGCATAACGCATAACGCATAACGCATAACGCATAACGCATAACGCATAACGCATAACGCATAACGCATAACGCATAACGCATAACGCATAACGCATAACGCATAACGCATAACGCATAACGCATAACGCATAACGCATAACGCATAACGCATAACGCATAACGCATAACGCGTAAAGCAAGACTCATAACGCATAACGCATAACGCATAACGCATAACGCATAACGCATAACGCATAACGCATAACGCATATGGCATAACGCATAATGCAAAAGTCATAACGCATAACGCATAACGCATAACGCATAACGCATAACGCATAACGCATAACGCGTAACGCAAAACTCATAACGCATAACGCATAACGCATAACGCATAACGCATAACGCATTACGCATAACGCATAACGCGTAACGCAAAACTCATAACGCATAACGCATAACGCATAACGCATAACGCACAACGCATAACGTTTAAACCATAAGGCATAACGCATAGCCCATGACGCATAACGCATAACGCATAACGCATAATGCAAAAGTCATAACGCATAACGCATAACGGATAACGCATAACGCATAACGCATAACGCATAACGCATAACGCATAACGCATAACGCATAACGCATAACGCATAACGCATAACGCATAACGCATAACGGATAACGCATAACGCATAACGCATAACGCATAACGCATAACGCATAACGCATAACGCATAACGCATAACGCATAACGCATAACGCATAACGCATAACGCATAACGCATAACGCATAACGCATAACGCATAACGCATAACGCATAACGCATAACGCATAACGCATAACGCATAACGCATAACGCATAACGCATAACGCATAACGCATAACGCATAACGCATAACGCATAACGCATAACGCATAACGCATAACGCATAACGCATAACGCATAACGCATAACGCATAACGCATAACGCATAACGCATAACGCATAACGCATAACGCATAACGCATAACGCATAACGCATAACGCATAACGCATAACGCATAACGCATAACGCATAACGCATAACGCATAACGCATAACGCATAACGCATAACGCATAACGCATAACGCATAACGCATAACGCATAACGCATAACGCATAACGCATAACGCATAACGCATAACGCATAACGCATGACGCACAACGCATAACGCATAACGCATAACGCATAACGCATAACGCATTACGCATAACGAATTACGCATAACGCATAACGCATAACGCATAACGCATAAGGCATAACGCATAACGCATAACGCATAACGCATAACGCATAACGCGTAACGCAAGACTCATAACGCATAACGCATAACGCATAACGCATAACGCATAACGCATATGGCATAACGCATAATGCAAAAGTCATAACGCATAACGCATAACGCATAACGCATAACGCATAACGCATAACGCATAACGCATAACGCATAACGCATAACGCATAACGCATAACGCATAACGCATAACGCATAACGCATAACGCATAACGCATAACGCAAAACGCATAACGCATAACGCATAACGCATAACGCATAACGCATAACGCATAACGCGTAAAACAAAACTCATAACGCATAACGCATAACGCATAACGCACAACGCATAACGTTTAAACCATAAGGCATAACGCATAGCCCATGACGCATAACGCATAACGCATAACGCATAATGCAAATGTCATAACGCATAACGCATAACGGATAACGCATAACGCATAACGCATAACGCATAACGCATAACGCATAACGCATAACGCATAACGCATAACGCATAACGCATAACGCATAACGCATAACGCATAACGCATAACGCATAACGCATAACGCATAACGCATAACGCATAACGCATAACGCATAACGCATAACGCATAACGCATAACGCATAACGCATAACGCATAACGCATAACGCATAACGCATAACGCATAACGCATAACGCATAACGCATAACGCATAACGCATAACGCACAACGCATAACGTTTAAACCATAAGGCATAACGCATAGCCCATAACGCATAACGCATAACGCATAATGCAAAAGTCATAACGCATAACGCATAACGGATAACGCATAACGCATAACGCATAACGCATAACGCATAACGCATAACGCATAACGCATAACGCATAACGCATAACGCATAACGCATAACGCATAACGCATAACGCATAACGCATAACGCATAACGCATAACGCATAACGCATAACGCATAACGCATAACGCATAACGCATAACGCATAACGCATAACGCATAACGCATAACGCATAACGCATAACGCATAACGCATAACGCATAACGCATAACGCATAACGCATAACGCATAACGCATAACGCATAACGCGTAACGCAAAACTCATAACGCATAACGCATAACGCATAACGCACAACGCATAACGTTTAAACCATAAGGCATAACGCATAGCCCATAACGCATAACGCATAACGCATAACGCATAATGCAAAAGTCATAACGCATAACGCATAACGGATAACGCATAACGCATAACGCATAACGCATAACGCATAACGCATAACGCATAACGCATAACGCATAACGCATAACGCATAACGCATAACGCATAACGCATAACGCATAACGCATAACGCATAACGCATAACGCATAACGCATAACGCATAACGCATAACGCATAACGCATAACGCATAACGCATAACGCATAACGCATAACGCATAACGCATAACGCATAACGCATAACGCATAACGCATAACGCGTAAAGCAAGACTCATAACGCATAACGCATAACGCATAACGCATAACGCATAACGCATAACGCATATGGCATAACGCATAATGCAAAAGTCATAACGCATAACGCATAACGCATAACGCATAACGCATAACGCGTAACGCAAAACTCATAACGCATAACGCATAACGCATAACGCATAACGCATAACGCATTACGCATAACGCATAACGCGTAACGCAAAACTCATAACGCATAACGCATAACGCATAACGCATAACGCACAACGCATAACGTTTAAACCATAAGGCATAACGCATAGCCCATGACGCATAACGCATAACGCATAACGCATAATGCAAAAGTCATAACGCATAACGCATAACGGATAACGCATAACGCATAACGCATAACGCATAACGCATAACGCATAACGCATAACGCATAACGCATAACGCATAACGCATAACGCATAACGCATAACGCATAACGCATAACGCATAACGGATAACGCATAACGCATAACGCATAACGCATAACGCATAACGCATAACGCATAACGCATAACGCATAACGCATAACGCATAACGCATAACGCATAACGCATAACGCATAACGCATAACGCATAACGCATAACGCATAACGCATAACGCATAACGCATAACGCATAACGCATAACGCATAACGCATAACGCATAACGCATAACGCATAACGCATAACGCATAACGCATAACGCATAACGCATAACGCATAACGCATAACGCATAACGCATAACGCATAACGCATAACGCATAACGCATAACGCATAACGCATAACGCATAACGCATAACGCATAACGCATAACGCATAACGCATAACGCATAACGCATAACGCATAACGCATAACGCATAACGCATAACGCATAACGCATAACGCATAACGCATAACGCATAACGCATAACGCATAACGCATAACGCATGACGCACAACGCATAACGCATAACGCATAACGCATAACGCATAACGCATAACGCATTACGCATAACGAATTACGCATAACGCATAACGCATAACGCATAACGCATAAGGCATAACGCATAACGCATAACGCATAACGCATAACGCATAACGCGTAACGCAAGACTCATAACGCATAACGCATAACGCATAACGCATAACGCATAACGCATAACGCATATGGCATAACGCATAATGCAAAAGTCATAACGCATAACGCATAACGCATAACGCATAACGCATAACGCATAACGCATAACGCATAACGCATAACGCATAACGCATAACGCATAACGCATAACGCATAACGCATAACGCATAACGCAAAACGCATAACGCATAACGCATAACGCATAACGCATAACGCATAACGCATAACGCATAACGCATAACGCATAACGCATAACGCGTAACGCAAAACTCATAACGCATAACGCATAACGCATAACGCACAACGCATAACGTTTAAACCATAAGGCATAACGCATAGCCCATGACGCATAACGCATAACGCATAACGCATAATGCAAATGTCATAACGCATAACGCATAACGGATAACGCATAACGCATAACGCATAACGCATAACGCATAACGCATAACGCATAACGCATAACGCATAACGCATAACGCATAACGCATAACGCATAACGCATAACGCATAACGCATAACGCATAACGCATAACGCATAACGCATAACGCATAACGCATAACGCATAACGCATAACGCATAACGCATAACGCATAACGCGTAAAGCAAGACTCATAACGCATAACGCATAACGCATAACGCATAACGCATAACGCATAACGCATAACGCATATGGCATAACGCATAATGCAAAAGTCATAACGCATAACGCATAACGCATAACGCATAACGCATAACGCATAACGCATAACGCGTAACGCAAAACTCATAACGCATAACGCATAACGCATAACGCATAACGCATAACGCATTACGCATAACGCATAACGCGTAACGCAAAACTCATAACGCATAACGCATAACGCATAACGCATAACGCACAACGCATAACGTTTAAACCATAAGGCATAACGCATAGCCCATGACGCATAACGCATAACGCATAACGCATAATGCAAAAGTCATAACGCATAACGCATAACGGATAACGCATAACGCATAACGCATAACGCATAACGCATAACGCATAACGCATAACGCATAACGCATAACGCATAACGCATAACGCATAACGCATAACGGATAACGCATAACGCATAACGCATAACGCATAACGCATAACGCATAACGCATAACGCATAACGCATAACGCATAACGCATAACGCATAACGCATAACGCATAACGCATAACGCATAACGCATAACGCATAACGCATAACGCATAACGCATAACGCATAACGCATAACGCATAACGCATAACGCATAACGCATAACGCATAACGCATAACGCATAACGCATAACGCATAACGCATAACGCATAACGCATAACGCATAACGCATAACGCATAACGCATAACGCATAACGCATAACGCATAACGCATAACGCATAACGCATAACGCATAACGCATAACGCATAACGCATAACGCATAACGCATAACGCATAACGCATAACGCATAACGCATAACGCATAACGCATAACGCATAACGCATAACGCATAACGCATAACGCATAACGCATAACGCATAACGCATAACGCATAACGCATAACGCATAACGCATAACGCATAACGCATGACGCACAACGCATAACGCATAACGCATAACGCATAACGCATAACGCATTACGCATAACGAATTACGCATAACGCATAACGCATAACGCATAACGCATAAGGCATAACGCATAACGCATAACGCATAACGCATAACGCATAACGCGTAACGCAAGACTCATAACGCATAACGCATAACGCATAACGCATAACGCATAACGCATATGGCATAACGCATAATGCAAAAGTCATAACGCATAACGCATAACGCATAACGCATAACGCATAACGCATAACGCATAACGCATAACGCATAACGCATAACGCATAACGCATAACGCATAACGCATAACGCATAACGCATAACGCATAACGCATAACGCAAAACGCATAACGCATAACGCATAACGCATAACGCATAACGCATAACGCATAACGCGTAAAACAAAACTCATAACGCATAACGCATAACGCATAACGCACAACGCATAACGTTTAAACCATAAGGCATAACGCATAGCCCATGACGCATAACGCATAACGCATAACGCATAATGCAAATGTCATAACGCATAACGCATAACGGATAACGCATAACGCATAACGCATAACGCATAACGCATAACGCATAACGCATAACGCATAACGCATAACGCATAACGCATAACGCATAACGCATAACGCATAACGCATAACGCATAACGCATAACGCATAACGCATAACGCATAACGCATAACGCATAACGCATAACGCATAACGCATAACGCATAACGCATAACGCATAACGCATAACGCATAACGCATAACGCATAACGCATAACGCATAACGCATAACGCATAACGCATAACGCATAACGCATAACGCATAACGCATAACGCATAACGCATAACGCATAACGCATAACGCATAACGCATAACGCATAACGCATAACGCATAACGCATAACGCATAACGCATAACGCATAACGCATAACGCATAACGCATAACGCATAACGCATAACGCATAACGCATAACGCATAACGCATAACGCATAACGCATAACGCATAACGCATAACGCATAACGCATAACGCATAACGCATAAGGCATAAGCATAACGCATAACGCATAACGCATAACGCATAACGCATAACGCATAACGCATAACGCATAACGCATAACGCATAACGCATAACGCATAACGCATAACGCATAACGCATAACGCATAACGCATAACGCATAACGCGTAAAGCAAGACTCATAACGCATAACGCATAACGCATAACGCATAACGCATAACGCATAACGCATATGGCATAACGCATAATGCAAAAGTCATAACGCATAACGCATAACGCATAACGCATAACGCATAACGCATAACGCGTAACGCAAAACTCATAACGCATAACGCATAACGCATAACGCATAACGCATAACGCATAACGCATTACGCATAACGCATAACGCGTAACGCAAAACTCATAACGCATAACGCATAACGCATAACGCATAACGCACAACGCATAACGTTTAAACCATAAGGCATAACGCATAGCCCATGACGCATAACGCATAACGCATAACGCATAATGCAAAAGTCATAACGCATAACGCATAACGGATAACGCATAACGCATAACGCATAACGCATAACGCATAACGCATAACGCATAACGCATAACGCATAACGCATAACGCATAACGCATAACGCATAACGCATAACGCATAACGCATAACGCATAACGCATAACGGATAACGCATAACGCATAACGCATAACGCATAACGCATAACGCATAACGCATAACGCATAACGCATAACGCATAACGCATAACGCATAACGCATAACGCATAACGCATAACGCATAACGCATAACGCATAACGCATAACGCATAACGCATAACGCATAACGCATAACGCATAACGCATAACGCATAACGCATAACGCATAACGCATAACGCATAACGCATAACGCATAACGCATAACGCATAACGCATAACGCATAACGCATAACGCATAACGCATAACGCATAACGCATAACGCATAACGCATAACGCATAACGCATAACGCATAACGCATAACGCATAACGCATAACGCATAACGCATAACGCATAACGCATAACGCATAACGCATAACGCATAACGCATAACGCATAACGCATAACGCATAACGCATAACGCATAACGCATAACGCATAACGCATAACGCATGACGCACAACGCATAACGCATAACGCATAACGCATAACGCATAACGCATAACGCATTACGCATAACGAATTACGCATAACGCATAACGCATAACGCATAACGCATAAGGCATAACGCATAACGCATAACGCATAACGCATAACGCATAACGCGTAACGCAAGACTCATAACGCATAACGCATAACGCATAACGCATAACGCATAACGCATAACGCATAACGCATATGGCATAACGCATAATGCAAAAGTCATAACGCATAACGCATAACGCATAACGCATAACGCATAACGCATAACGCATAACGCATAACGCATAACGCATAACGCATAACGCATAACGCATAACGCATAACGCATAACGCATAACGCATAACGCATAACGCATAACGCATAACGCATAACGCATAACGCATAACGCAAAACGCATAACGCATAACGCATAACGCATAACGCATAACGCATAACGCATAACGCATAACGCATAACGCGTAACGCAAAACTCATAACGCATAACGCATAACGCATAACGCACAACGCATAACGTTTAAACCATAAGGCATAACGCATAGCCCATGACGCATAACGCATAACGCATAACGCATAATGCAAATGTCATAACGCATAACGCATAACGGATAACGCATAACGCATAACGCATAACGCATAACGCATAACGCATAACGCATAACGCATAACGCATAACGCATAACGCATAACGCATAACGCATAACGCATAACGCATAACGCATAACGCATAACGCATAACGCATAACGCATAACGCATAACGCATAACGCATAACGCATAACGCATAACGCATAACGCATAACGCGTAAAGCAAGACTCATAACGCATAACGCATAACGCATAACGCATAACGCATAACGCATAACGCATAACGCATAACGCATAACGCATAACGCATAACGCATAACGCATAACGCATAACGCATAACGCATAACGCATAACGCATAACGCATAACGCATAACGCATAACGCATAACGCATAACGCATAACGCATAACGCATAACGCATAACGCATAACGCATAACGCATAACGCATAACGCATAACGCATAACGCATAACGCATAACGCATAACGCATAACGCATAACGCATAACGCATAACGCATAACGCATAACGCATAACGCATAACGCATAACGCATAACGCATAACGCATGACGCACAACGCATAACGCATAACGCATAACGCATAACGCATAACGCATAACGCATTACGCATAACGAATTACGCATAACGCATAACGCATAACGCATAACGCATAAGGCATAACGCATAACGCATAACGCATAACGCATAACGCATAACGCGTAACGCAAGACTCATAACGCATAACGCATAACGCATAACGCATAACGCATAACGCATAACGCATATGGCATAACGCATAATGCAAAAGTCATAACGCATAACGCATAACGCATAACGCATAACGCATAACGCATAACGCATAACGCATAACGCATAACGCATAACGCATAACGCATAACGCATAACGCATAACGCATAACGCATAACGCAAAACGCATAACGCATAACGCATAACGCATAACGCATAACGCATAACGCATAACGCATAACGCATAACGCATAACGCATAACGCGTAACGCAAAACTCATAACGCATAACGCATAACGCATAACGCACAACGCATAACGTTTAAACCATAAGGCATAACGCATAGCCCATGACGCATAACGCATAACGCATAACGCATAATGCAAATGTCATAACGCATAACGCATAACGGATAACGCATAACGCATAACGCATAACGCATAACGCATAACGCATAACGCATAACGCATAACGCATAACGCATAACGCATAACGCATAACGCATAACGCATAACGCATAACGCATAACGCATAACGCATAACGCATAACGCATAACGCATAACGCATAACGCATAACGCATAACGCATAACGCATAACGCATAACGCATAACGCGTAAAGCAAGACTCATAACGCATAACGCATAACGCATAACGCATAACGCATAACGCATAACGCATAACGCATATGGCATAACGCATAATGCAAAAGTCATAACGCATAACGCATAACGCATAACGCATAACGCATAACGCATAACGCATAACGCGTAACGCAAAACTCATAACGCATAACGCATAACGCATAACGCATAACGCATAACGCATTACGCATAACGCATAACGCGTAACGCAAAACTCATAACGCATAACGCATAACGCATAACGCATAACGCACAACGCATAACGTTTAAACCATAAGGCATAACGCATAGCCCATGACGCATAACGCATAACGCATAACGCATAATGCAAAAGTCATAACGCATAACGCATAACGGATAACGCATAACGCATAACGCATAACGCATAACGCATAACGCATAACGCATAACGCATAACGCATAACGCATAACGCATAACGCATAACGCATAACGGATAACGCATAACGCATAACGCATAACGCATAACGCATAACGCATAACGCATAACGCATAACGCATAACGCATAACGCATAACGCATAACGCATAACGCATAACGCATAACGCATAACGCATAACGCATAACGCATAACGCATAACGCATAACGCATAACGCATAACGCATAACGCATAACGCATAACGCATAACGCATAACGCATAACGCATAACGCATAACGCATAACGCATAACGCATAACGCATAACGCATAACGCATAACGCATAACGCATAACGCATAACGCATAACGCATAACGCATAACGCATAACGCATAACGCATAACGCATAACGCATAACGCATAACGCATAACGCATAACGCATAACGCATAACGCATAACGCATAACGCATAACGCATAACGCATAACGCATAACGCATAACGCATAACGCATAACGCATAACGCATAACGCATAACGCATAACGCATAACGCATAACGCATAACGCATGACGCACAACGCATAACGCATAACGCATAACGCATAACGCATAACGCATAACGCATTACGCATAACGAATTACGCATAACGCATAACGCATAACGCATAACGCATAAGGCATAACGCATAACGCATAACGCATAACGCATAACGCATAACGCGTAACGCAAGACTCATAACGCATAACGCATAACGCATAACGCATAACGCATAACGCATATGGCATAACGCATAATGCAAAAGTCATAACGCATAACGCATAACGCATAACGCATAACGCATAACGCATAACGCATAACGCATAACGCATAACGCATAACGCATAACGCATAACGCATAACGCATAACGCATAACGCATAACGCATAACGCATAACGCAAAACGCATAACGCATAACGCATAACGCATAACGCATAACGCATAACGCATAACGCGTAAAACAAAACTCATAACGCATAACGCATAACGCATAACGCACAACGCATAACGTTTAAACCATAAGGCATAACGCATAGCCCATGACGCATAACGCATAACGCATAACGCATAATGCAAATGTCATAACGCATAACGCATAACGGATAACGCATAACGCATAACGCATAACGCATAACGCATAACGCATAACGCATAACGCATAACGCATAACGCATAACGCATAACGCATAACGCATAACGCATAACGCATAACGCATAACGCATAACGCATAACGCATAACGCATAACGCATAACGCATAACGCATAACGCATAACGCATAACGCATAACGCATAACGCATAACGCATAACGCATAACGCATAACGCATAACGCATAACGCATAACGCATAACGCATAACGCATAACGCATAACGCATAACGCATAACGCATAACGCATAACGCATAACGCATAACGCATAACGCATAACGCATAACGCATAACGCATAACGCATAACGCATAACGCATAACGCATAACGCATAACGCATAACGCATAACGCATAACGCATAACGCATAACGCATAACGCATAACGCATAACGCATAACGCATAACGCATAACGCATAACGCATAACGCATAACGCATAAGGCATAAGCATAACGCATAACGCATAACGCATAACGCATAACGCATAACGCATAACGCATAACGCATAACGCATAACGCATAACGCATAACGCATAACGCATAACGCATAACGCGTAAAGCAAGACTCATAACGCATAACGCATAACGCATAACGCATAACGCATAACGCATAACGCATATGGCATAACGCATAATGCAAAAGTCATAACGCATAACGCATAACGCATAACGCATAACGCATAACGCATAACGCGTAACGCAAAACTCATAACGCATAACGCATAACGCATAACGCATAACGCATAACGCATAACGCATTACGCATAACGCATAACGCGTAACGCAAAACTCATAACGCATAACGCATAACGCATAACGCATAACGCACAACGCATAACGTTTAAACCATAAGGCATAACGCATAGCCCATGACGCATAACGCATAACGCATAACGCATAATGCAAAAGTCATAACGCATAACGCATAACGGATAACGCATAACGCATAACGCATAACGCATAACGCATAACGCATAACGCATAACGCATAACGCATAACGCATAACGCATAACGCATAACGCATAACGCATAACGCATAACGCATAACGCATAACGCATAACGGATAACGCATAACGCATAACGCATAACGCATAACGCATAACGCATAACGCATAACGCATAACGCATAACGCATAACGCATAACGCATAACGCATAACGCATAACGCATAACGCATAACGCATAACGCATAACGCATAACGCATAACGCATAACGCATAACGCATAACGCATAACGCATAACGCATAACGCATAACGCATAACGCATAACGCATAACGCATAACGCATAACGCATAACGCATAACGCATAACGCATAACGCATAACGCATAACGCATAACGCATAACGCATAACGCATAACGCATAACGCATAACGCATAACGCATAACGCATAACGCATAACGCATAACGCATAACGCATAACGCATAACGCATAACGCATAACGCATAACGCATAACGCATAACGCATAACGCATAACGCATAACGCATAACGCATAACGCATAACGCATAACGCATAACGCATAACGCATAACGCATGACGCACAACGCATAACGCATAACGCATAACGCATAACGCATAACGCATAACGCATTACGCATAACGAATTACGCATAACGCATAACGCATAACGCATAACGCATAAGGCATAACGCATAACGCATAACGCATAACGCATAACGCATAACGCGTAACGCAAGACTCATAACGCATAACGCATAACGCATAACGCATAACGCATAACGCATAACGCATAACGCATATGGCATAACGCATAATGCAAAAGTCATAACGCATAACGCATAACGCATAACGCATAACGCATAACGCATAACGCATAACGCATAACGCATAACGCATAACGCATAACGCATAACGCATAACGCATAACGCATAACGCATAACGCATAACGCATAACGCATAACGCAAAACGCATAACGCATAACGCATAACGCATAACGCATAACGCATAACGCATAACGCATAACGCATAACGCGTAACGCAAAACTCATAACGCATAACGCATAACGCATAACGCACAACGCATAACGTTTAAACCATAAGGCATAACGCATAGCCCATGACGCATAACGCATAACGCATAACGCATAATGCAAATGTCATAACGCATAACGCATAACGGATAACGCATAACGCATAACGCATAACGCATAACGCATAACGCATAACGCATAACGCATAACGCATAACGCATAACGCATAACGCATAACGCATAACGCATAACGCATAACGCATAACGCATAACGCATAACGCATAACGCATAACGCATAACGCATAACGCATAACGCATAACGCATAACGCATAACGCGTAAAGCAAGACTCATAACGCATAACGCATAACGCATAACGCATAACGCATAACGCATAACGCATAACGCATATGGCATAACGCATAATGCAAAAGTCATAACGCATAACGCATAACGCATAACGCATAACGCATAACGCATAACGCGTAACGCAAAACTCATAACGCATAACGCATAACGCATAACGCATAACGCATAACGCATAACGCATTACGCATAACGCATAACGCGTAACGCAAAACTCATAACGCATAACGCATAACGCATAACGCATAACGCACAACGCATAACGTTTAAACCATAAGGCATAACGCATAGCCCATGACGCATAACGCATAACGCATAACGCATAATGCAAAAGTCATAACGCATAACGCATAACGGATAACGCATAACGCATAACGCATAACGCATAACGCATAACGCATAACGCATAACGCATAACGCATAACGCATAACGCATAACGCATAACGCATAACGCATAACGCATAACGCATAACGGATAACGCATAACGCATAACGCATAACGCATAACGCATAACGCATAACGCATAACGCATAACGCATAACGCATAACGCATAACGCATAACGCATAACGCATAACGCATAACGCATAACGCATAACGCATAACGCATAACGCATAACGCATAACGCATAACGCATAACGCATAACGCATAACGCATAACGCATAACGCATAACGCATAACGCATAACGCATAACGCATAACGCATAACGCATAACGCATAACGCATAACGCATAACGCATAACGCATAACGCATAACGCATAACGCATAACGCATAACGCATAACGCATAACGCATAACGCATAACGCATAACGCATAACGCATAACGCATAACGCATAACGCATAACGCATAACGCATAACGCATAACGCATAACGCATAACGCATAACGCATAACGCATAACGCATGACGCACAACGCATAACGCATAACGCATAACGCATAACGCATAACGCATAACGCATTACGCATAACGAATTACGCATAACGCATAACGCATAACGCATAACGCATAAGGCATAACGCATAACGCATAACGCATAACGCATAACGCATAACGCGTAACGCAAGACTCATAACGCATAACGCATAACGCATAACGCATAACGCATAACGCATATGGCATAACGCATAATGCAAAAGTCATAACGCATAACGCATAACGCATAACGCATAACGCATAACGCATAACGCATAACGCATAACGCATAACGCATAACGCATAACGCATAACGCATAACGCATAACGCATAACGCATAACGCATAACGCATAACGCATAACGCATAACGCATAACGCATAACGCAAAACGCATAACGCATAACGCATAACGCATAACGCATAACGCATAACGCATAACGCGTAAAACAAAACTCATAACGCATAACGCATAACGCATAACGCACAACGCATAACGTTTAAACCATAAGGCATAACGCATAGCCCATGACGCATAACGCATAACGCATAACGCATAATGCAAATGTCATAACGCATAACGCATAACGGATAACGCATAACGCATAACGCATAACGCATAACGCATAACGCATAACGCATAACGCATAACGCATAACGCATAACGCATAACGCATAACGCATAACGCATAACGCATAACGCATAACGCATAACGCATAACGCATAACGCATAACGCATAACGCATAACGCATAACGCATAACGCATAACGCATAACGCATAACGCATAACGCATAACGCATAACGCATAACGCATAACGCATAACGCATAACGCATAACGCATAACGCATAACGCATAACGCATAACGCATAACGCATAACGCATAACGCATAACGCATAACGCATAACGCATAACGCATAACGCATAACGCATAACGCATAACGCATAACGCATAACGCATAACGCATAACGCATAACGCATAACGCATAACGCATAACGCATAACGCATAACGCATAACGCATAACGCATAACGCATAACGCATAACGCATAACGCATAAGGCATAACGCATAACGCATAACGCATAACGCATAACGCGTAACGCAAAACTCATAACGCATAACGCGTAACGCAAAACTCATAACGCATAACGCATAACGCATAACGCATAACGCATAACGCATAACGCATAACGCATAACGCATAACGCATAACGCATAACGCATAACGCATAACGCATAACGCATAACGCATAACGCATAACGCATAACGCATAACGCATAACGCATAACGCATAACGCATAACGCATAACGCATAACGCATAACGCATAACGCATAACGCATAACGCATAACGCATAACGCATACCGCATAACGCATAACGCATAACGCATAACGCATAACGCATAACGCATAACGCATAACGCATAACGCATAACGCATAACGCATAACGCATAACGCATAACGCATAACGCATAACGCATAACGCATGACGCACAACGCATAACGCATAACGCATAACGCATAACGCATAACGCATAACGCATAACGCATAACGCATTACGCATAACGCATAACGCATAACGCATAACGCATAACGCATAAGGCATAAGCATAACGCATAACGCATAACGCATAACGCATAACGCGTAACGCAAGACTCATAACGCATAACGCATAACGCATAACGCATATGGCATAACGCATAATGCAAAAGTCATAACGCATAACGCATAACGCATAACGCATAACGCATAACGCATAACGCATAACGCATAACGCATAACGCATAACGCATAACGCATAACGCATAACGCATAACGCATAACGCATAACGCATAACGCATAACGCATAACGCATAACGCATAACGCATAACGCATAACGCATAACGCATAACGCATAACGCATAACGCATAACGCATAACGCGTAACGCAAAACTCATAACGCATAACGCATAACGCATAACGCATAACGCACAACGCATAACGTTTAAACCATAAGGCATAACGCATAGCCCATGACGCATAACGCATAACGCATAACGCATAATGCAAAAGTCATAACGCATAACGCATAACGGATAACGCATAACGCATAACGCATAACGCATAACGCATAACGCATAACGCATAACGCATAACGCATAACGCGTAACGCAAAACTCATAACGCATAACGCGTAACGCAAAACTCATAACGCATAACGCATAACGCATAACGCATAACGCATAACGCATAACGCATAACGCATAACGCATAACGCATAACGCATAACGCATAACGCATAACGCATAACGCATAACGCATAACGCATAACGCATAACGCATAACGCATAACGCATAACGCATAACGCATAACGCATAACGCATAACGCATAACGCATAACGCATAACGCATAACGCATAACGCATAACGCATAACGCATAACGCATAACGCATACCGCATAACGCATAACGCATAACGCATAACGCATAACGCATAACGCATAACGCATAACGCATAACGCATAACGCATAACGCATAACGCATAACGCATAACGCATAACGCATGACGCACAACGCATAACGCATAACGCATAACGCATAACGCATAACGCATAACGCATAACGCACAACGCATTACGCATAACGCATAACGCATAACGCATAACGCATAACGCATAAGGCATAAGCATAACGCATAACGCATAACGCATAACGCATAACGCATAACGCGTAACGCAAGACTCATAACGCATAACGCATAACGCATAACGCATATGGCATAACGCATAATGCAAAAGTCATAACGCATAACGCATAACGCATAACGCATAACGCATAACGCATAACGCATAACGCATAACGCATAACGCATAACGCATAACGCATAACGCATAACGCATAACGCATAACGCATAACGCATAACGCATAACGCATAACGCATAACGCATAACGCATAAGGCATAAGCATAACGCATAACGCATAACGCATAACGCATAACGCGTAACGCAAGACTCATAACGCATAACGCATAACGCATAACGCATATGGCATAACGCATAATGCAAAAGTCATAACGCATAACGCATAACGCATAACGCATAACGCATAACGCATAACGCATAACGCATAACGCATAACGCATAACGCATAACGCATAACGCATAACGCATAACGCATAACGCATAACGCATAACGCATAACGCATAACGCATAACGCATAACGCATAACGCATAACGCATAACGCATAACGCATAACGCATAACGCATAACGCATAACGCATAACGCGTAACGCAAAACTCATAACGCATAACGCATAACGCATAACGCATAACGCACAACGCATAACGTTTAAACCATAAGGCATAACGCATAGCCCATGACGCATAACGCATAACGCATAACGCATAATGCAAAAGTCATAACGCATAACGCATAACGGATAACGCATAACGCATAACGCATAACGCATAACGCATAACGCATAACGCATAACGCATAACGCGTAACGCAAAACTCATAACGCATAACGCGTAACGCAAAACTCATAACGCATAACGCATAACGCATAACGCATAACGCATAACGCATAACGCATAACGCATAACGCATAACGCATAACGCATAACGCATAACGCATAACGCATAACGCATAACGCATAACGCATAACGCATAACGCATAACGCATAACGCATAACGCATAACGCATAACGCATAACGCATAACGCATAACGCATAACGCATAACGCATAACGCATAACGCATAACGCATACCGCATAACGCATAACGCATAACGCATAACGCATAACGCATAACGCATAACGCATAACGCATAACGCATAACGCATAACGCATAACGCATAACGCATAACGCATAACGCATGACGCACAACGCATAACGCATAACGCATAACGCATAACGCATAACGCATAACGCATAACGCATAACGCATTACGCATAACGCATAACGCATAACGCATAACGCATAACGCATAAGGCATAAGCATAACGCATAACGCATAACGCATAACGCATAACGCATAACGCGTAACGCAAGACTCATAACGCATAACGCATAACGCATAACGCATATGGCATAACGCATAATGCAAAAGTCATAACGCATAACGCATAACGCATAACGCATAACGCATAACGCATAACGCATAACGCATAACGCATAACGCATAACGCATAACGCATAACGCATAACGCATAACGCATAACGCATAACGCATAACGCATAACGCATAACGCATAACGCATAACGCATAACGCATAACGCATAACGCATAACGCATAACGCATAACGCATAACGCATAACGCATAACGCATAACGCATAACGCATAACGCATAACGCATAACGCATAACGCGTAACGCAAAACTCATAACGCATAACGCATAACGCATAACGCATAACGCACAACGCATAACGTTTAAACCATAAGGCATAACGCATAGCCCATGACGCATAACGCATAACGCATAACGCATAATGCAAAAGTCATAACGCATAACGCATAACGGATAACGCATAACGCATAACGCATAACGCATAACGCATAACGCATAACGCATAACGCATAACGCATAACGCATAACGCATAACGCATAACGCATAACGCATAACGCATAACGCATAACGCATAACGCATAACGCATAACGCATAACGCGTAACGCAAAACTCATAACGCATAACGCGTAACGCAAAACTCATAACGCATAACGCATAACGCATAACGCATAACGCATAACGCATAACGCATAACGCATAACGCGTAACGCAAAACTCATAACGCATAACGCATAACGCATAACGCATAACGCATAACGCACAACGCATAACGTTTAAACCATAAGGCATAACGCATAGCCCATAACGCATAACGCATAACGCATAATGCAAAAGTCATAACGCATAACGCATAACGGATAACGCATAACGCATAACGCATAACGCATAACGCATAACGCATAACGCATAACGCATAACGCATAACGCATAACGCATAACGCATAACGCATAACGCATAACGCATAACGCATAACGCATAACGCATAACGCATAACGCATAACGCATAACGCATAACGCATAACGCATAACGCATAACGCATAACGCATAACGCATAACGCATAACGCATAACGCATAACGCATAACGCATAACGCATAACGCATAACGCATAACGCATAACGCATAACGCATAACGCATAACGCATAACGCATAACGCATAACGCATAACGCATAACGCATAACGCATAACGCATAACGCATAACGCATAACGCGTAACGCAAAACTCATAACGCATAACGCATAACGCATAACGCACAACGCATAACGTTTAAACCATAAGGCATAACGCATAGCCCATAACGCATAACGCATAACGCATAACGCATAATGCAAAAGTCATAACGCATAACGCATAACGGATAACGCATAACGCATAACGCATAACGCATAACGCATAACGCATAACGCATAACGCATAACGCATAACGCATAACGCATAACGCATAACGCATAACGCATAACGCATAACGCATAACGCATAACGCATAACGCATAACGCATAACGCATAACGCATAACGCATAACGCATAACGCATAACGCATAACGCATAACGCATAACGCATAACGCGTAAAGCAAGACTCATAACGCATAACGCATAACGCATAACGCATAACGCATAACGCATAACGCATATGGCATAACGCATAATGCAAAAGTCATAACGCATAACGCATAACGCATAACGCATAACGCATAACGCATAACGCATAACGCGTAACGCAAAACTCATAACGCATAACGCATAACGCATAACGCATAACGCATAACGCATTACGCATAACGCATAACGCATAACGCATAACGCATAACGCATAACGCATAACGCATAACGCATAACGCATAACGCATAACGCATAACGCATAACGCATAACGCATAACGCATAACGCATAACGCATAACGCATAACGCATAACGCATAACGCATAACGCATAACGCATAACGCATAACGCATAACGCATAACGCATAACGCATAACGCATAACGCATAACGCATAACGCATAACGCATAACGCATAACGCATAACGCATAACGCATAACGCATAACGCATAACGCATAACGCATAACGCATAACGCATAACGCATAACGCGTAACGCAAAACTCATAACGCATAACACATAACGCATAACGCATAACGCATAACGCATAACGTATAAACCATAAGGCATAACGCATAGCCCATAACGCATAACGCATAACGCATAATGCAAAAGTCATAACGCATAACGCATAACGCATAACGCAAAACGCATAACGCATAACGCATAACGCATAACGCATAACGCATAACGCATAACGCATAACGCATAACGCATAACGCATAACGCATAACGCATAACGCATAACGCATAACGCATAACGCATAACGCATAACGCATAACGCATAACGCATAACGCATAACGCATAACGCATAACGCATAACGCATAACGCATAACGCATAACGCATAACGCATAACGCATAAAGCATAACGCATAACGCATAACGCATAACGCATAACGCATAACGCATAACGCATAACGCATAACGCATAACGCATAACGCATAACGCATAACGCATAACGCATAACCCATAACGCAAATAACGCTTAACGCATAACGCATAACGCATAACGCATAACGCATAACGCATAACGCATAACGCATAACGCATAACGCATAACGCATAACGCATAACGCATAACGCATAACGCATAACGCATAACGCATAACGCACAACGCACAACGCACAACGCACAACGCACATCGCACAACGCACAACGCATAACGCATAACGCATAACGCATAACGCATAACGCATAACGCATAACGCATAACGCATAACGCATAACGCATAACGCATAACGCATAACGCATAACGCATAACGCATAACGCATAACGCATAACGCATAACGCATAACGCATAACGCATAACGCATAACGCATAACGCATAACGCATAACGCATAACGCATAACGCATAACGCATAACGCATAACGCATAACGCATAACGCATAACGCATAACGCATAACGCATAACGCATAACGCATAACGCATAACGCATAACGCATAACGCATAACGCATAACGCAGAACGCACAACGCACAACGCACAACGCACAACGCACAACGCACAACGCACAACGCACAACGCACAACGCACAACGCATAACGCATAACGCATAACGCATAACGCATAACGCATAACGCAAATAACGCATAACGCATAACGCATAACGCATAACGCATAACGCATAACGCATAACGCATAACGCATAACGCATAACGCATAACGCATAACGCATAAGGCATAAGCATAACGCATAACGCATAACGCATAACGCATAACGCATAACGCATAACGCATAACGCATAACGCATAACGCATAACGCATAACGCATAACGCATGACGCATAACGCATAACGCATAACGCATAACGCATAACGCATAACGCATAACGCATAACGCATAACGCATAACGCATAACGCATAACGCATAACGCAAATAACGCATAACGCATAACGCATAACGCATAACGCATAACGCATAACGCATAACGCGTAACGCAAAACTCATAACGCATAACGCATAACGCATAACGCATAACGCATAACGCATAACGCATAACGCATAACGCATAACGCATAACGCATAACGCATAACGCATAACGCATAACGCATAACGCATAACGCATAACGCATAACGCATAACGCATAACGCATAACGCATAACGCATAACGCATAACGCATAACGCATAACGCATAACGCATAACGCATAACGCATAACGCATAACGCATAACGCATAACGCATAACGCATAACGCATAACGCATAACGCATAACGCATAACGCATAACGCATAACGCATAACGCATAACGCATAACGCATAACGCATAACGCATAACGCATAACGCATAACGCGTAACGCAAAACTCATAACGCATAACGCATAACGCATAACGCATAACGCATAACGCATATGGCATAAGCATAACGCATAACGCATAACGCATAACGCATAACGCATAACGCATAACGCATAACGCATAACGCATAACGCATAACGCATAACGCATAACGCATAACGCATAACGCATAACGCATAACGCATAACGCATAACGCATAACGCATAACGCATAACGCGTAACGCAAAACTCATAACGCATAACACATAACGCATAACGCATAACGCATAACGCATAACGTATAAACCATAAGGCATAACGCATAGCCCATAACGCATAACGAATAACGCATAACGCATAACGCATAACGCATAACGCATAACGCATAACGCATAACGCATAACGCATAACGCATAACGCATAACGCATAACGCATAACGCATAACGCATAACGCATAACGCATAACGCATAACGCATAACGCATAACGCATAACCCATAACGCATAACTCATAACGCATAACGCATAACGCATAACGCATAACGCATAACGCATAACGCATAACGCATAACGCATAACGCATAACGCATAACGCATAACGCATAACCCATAACGCATAACTCATAACGCATAACGCTTAACGCGTAACGCATAACGCATAACGCATAACGCATAACGCATAACGCATAACGCATAACGCATAACGCATAACGCATAACGCATAACGCATAACGCATAACGCATAACGCATAACGCATAACGCATAACGCATAACGCATAACGCATAACGCATAACGCATAACGCATAACGCATAACGCATAACGCATAACGCATAACGCATAACGCATAACGCATAACGCATAACGCATAACGCATAACGCATAACGCATAACGCATGACGCATAACGCATAACGCATAACGCATAACGCATAACGCATAACGCATAACGCATAACGCATAACGCATAACGCATAACGCATAACGCATAACGCAAATAACGCATAACGCATAACGCATAACGCATAACGCATAACGCATAACGCATAACGCATAACGCATAACGCATAACGCGTAACGCAAAACTCATAACGCATAACGCATAACGCATAACGCATAACGCATAACGCATAACGCATAACGCATAACGCATAACGCATAACGCATAACGCATAACGCATAACGCATAACGCATAACGCATAACGCATAACGCATAACGCATAACGCATAACGCATAACGCATAACGCATAACGCATAACGCATAACGCATAACGCATAACGCATAACGCATAACGCATAACGCATAACGCATAACGCATAACGCATAACGCATAACGCATAACGCATAACGCATAACGCATAACGCATAACGCATAACGCATAACGCATAACGCATAACGCATAACGCATAACGCATAACGCATAACGCATAACGCATAACGCATAACGCATAACGCATAACGCATAACGCATAACGCATAACGCATAACGCATAACGCATAACGCATAACGCATAACGCATAACGCATAACGCATAACGCATAACGCATAACGCATAACGCGTAACGCAAAACTCATAACGCATAACGCATAACGCATAACGCATAACGCATATGGCATAAGCATAACGCATAACGCATAACGCATAACGCATAACGCATAACGCATAACGCATAACGCATAACGCATAACGCATAACGCATAACGCATAACGCATAACGCATAACGCATAACGCATAACGCATAACGCATAACGCATAACGCATAACGCATAACGCGTAACGCAAAACTCATAACGCATAACACATAACGCATAACGCATAACGCATAACGCATAACGCATAACGTATAAACCATAAGGCATAACGCATAGCCCATAACGCATAACGAATAACGCATAACGCATAACGCATAACGCATAACGCATAACGCATAACGCATAACGCATAACGCATAACGCATAACGCATAACGCATAACGCATAACGCATAACGCATAACGCATAACGCATAACGCATAACGCATAACGCATAACCCATAACGCATAACTCATAACGCATAACGCATAACGCATAACGCATAACGCATAACGCATAACGCATAACGCATAACGCATAACGCATAACGCATAACGCATAACGCATAACCCATAACGCATAACTCATAACGCATAACGCTTAACGCGTAACGCATAACGCATAACGCATAACGCATAACGCATAACGCATAACGCATAACGCATAACGCATAACGCATAACGCATAACGCATAACGCATAACGCATAACGCATAACGCATAACGCATAACGCATAACGCATAACGCATAACGCATAACGCATAACGCATAACCCATAACGCATAACTCATAACGCATAACGCTTAACGCGTAACGCATAACGCATAACGCATAACGCATAACGCATAACGCATAACGCATAACGCATAACGCATAACGCATAACGCATAACGCATAACGCATAACGCATAACGCATAACGCATAACGCATAACGCATAACGCATAACGCATAACGCATAACGCATAACGCATAACGCATAACGCATAACGCGTAACGCAAAACTCATAACGCATAACACATAACGCATAACGCATAACGCATAACGCATAACGCATAACGCATAACGCATAACGCATAACGCATAACGCATAACGCATAACGCATAACGCATAACGCATAAGGCATAAGCATAACGCATAACGCATAACGCATAACGCATAACGCATAACGCATAACGCATAACGCATAACGCATAACGCATAACGCATAACGCATAACGCATAACGCATAACGCATAACGCATGACGCATAACGCATAACGCATAACGCATAACGCATAACGCATAACGCATAACGCATAACGCATAACGCATAACGCATAACGCATAACGCATAACGCATAACGCATAACCCATAACGCATAACTCATAACGCATAACGCATAACGCATAACGCATAACGCATAACGCATAACGCATAACGCATAACGCATAACGCATAACGCATAACGCGTAACGCAAAACTCATAACGCATAACACATAACGCATAACGCATAACGCATAACGCATAACGTATAAACCATAAGGCATAACGCATAGCCCATAACGCATAACGAATAACGCATAACGCATAACGCATAACGCATAACGCATAACGCATAACGCATAACGCATAACGCATAACGCATAACGCATAACGCATAACGCATAACGCATAACGCATAACGCATAACGCATAACGCATAACGCATAACGCATAACCCATAACGCATAACTCATAACGCATAACGCATAACGCATAACGCATAACGCATAACGCATAACGCATAACGCATAACGCATAACGCATAACGCATAACGCATAACGCATAACCCATAACGCATAACTCATAACGCATAACGCTTAACGCGTAACGCATAACGCATAACGCATAACGCATAACGCATAACGCATAACGCATAACGCATAACGCATAACGCATAACGCATAACGCATAACGCATAACGCATAACGCATAACGCATAACGCATAACGCATAACGCATAACGCATAACGCATAACGCATAACCCATAACGCATAACTCATAACGCATAACGCTTAACGCGTAACGCATAACGCATAACGCATAACGCATAACGCATAACGCATAACGCATAACGCATAACGCATAACGCATAACGCATAACGCATAACGCATAACGCATAACGCATAACGCATAACGCATAACGCATAACGCATAACGCATAACGCATAACGCATAACGCATAACGCATAACGCATAACGCGTAACGCAAAACTCATAACGCATAACACATAACGCATAACGCATAACGCATAACGCATAACGCATAACGCATAACGCATAACGCATAACGCATAACGCATAACGCATAACGCATAACGCATAACGCATAAGGCATAAGCATAACGCATAACGCATAACGCATAACGCATAACGCATAACGCATAACGCATAACGCATAACGCATAACGCATAACGCATAACGCATAACGCATAACGCATAACGCATGACGCATAACGCATAACGCATAACGCATAACGCATAACGCATAACGCATAACGCATAACGCATAACGCATAACGCATAACGCATAACGCAAATAACGCATAACGCATAACGCATAACGCATAACGCATAACGCATAACGCATAACGCATAACGCGTAACGCAAAACTCATAACGCATAACGCATAACGCATAACGCATAACGCATAACGCATAACGCATAACGCATAACGCATAACGCATAACGCATAACGCATAACGCATAACGCATAACGCATAACGCATAACGCATAACGCATAACGCATAACGCATAACGCATAACGCATAACGCATAACGCATAACGCATAACGCATAACGCATAACGCATAACGCATAACGCATAACGCATAACGCATAACGCATAACGCATAACGCATAACGCATAACGCATAACGCATAACGCATAACGCATAACGCATAACGCATAACGCATAACGCATAACGCATAACGCATAACGCATAACGCATAACGCATAACGCATAACGCATAACGCATAACGCATAACGCATAACGCATAACGCATAACGCATAACGCATAACGCATAACGCATAACGCATAACGCATAACGCATAACGCATAACGCATAACGCATAACGCATAACGCATAACGCATAACGCATAACGCATAACGCAAATAACGCATAACGCATAACGCATAACGCATAACGCATAACGCATAACGCATAACGCATAACGCATAACGCGTAACGCAAAACTCATAACGCATAACGCATAACGCATAACGCATAACGCATAACGCATAACGCATAACGCATAACGCATAACGCATAACGCATAACGCATAACGCATAACGCATAACGCATAACGCATAACGCATAACGCATAACGCATAACGCATAACGCATAACGCATAACGCATAACGCATAACGCGTAACGCAAAACTCATAACGCATAACACATAACGCATAACGCATAACGCATAACACATAACGTATAAACCATAAGGCATAACGCATAGCCCATAACGCATAACGCATAACGCATAACGCATAATGCAAAAGTCATAACGCATAACGCATAACGCATAACGCAAAACGCATAACGCATAACGCATAACGCATAACGCATAACGCATAACGCATAACGCATAACGCATAACGCATAACGCATAACGCATAACGCATAACGCATAACGCATAACGCATAACGCATAACGCATAACGCATAACGCATAACGCATAACGCATAACGCATAACGCATAACGCATAACGCATAACGCATAACGCATAACGCATAACGCATAACGCATAACGCATAACGCATAACGCATAACGCATAAAGCATAACGCATAACGCATAACGCATAACGCATAACGCATAACGCATAACGCATAACGCATAACGCATAACGCATAACGCATAACGCATAACGCATAACGCATAACGCATAACGCATAACGCATAACCCATAACGCAAATAACGCTTAACGCATAACGCATAACGCATAACGCATAACGCATAACGCATAACGCATAACGCATAACGCATAACGCATAACGCATAACGCATAACGCATAACGCATAACGCATAACGCATAACGCATAACGCATAACGCACAACGCACAACGCACAACGCACAACGCACAACGCACATCGCACAACGCACAACGCATAACGCATAACGCATAACGCATAACGCATAACGCATAACGCATAACGCATAACGCATAACGCATAACGCATAACGCATAACGCATAACGCATAACGCATAACGCATAACGCATAACGCATAACGCATAACGCATAACGCATAACGCATAACGCATAACGCATAACGCATAACGCATAACGCGTAACGCAAAACTCATAACCCATAACGCATAACACATAACGCATAACGCATAACGCATAACGCATAACGCATAACGCATAACGCATAACGCATAACGCATAACGCATAACGCATAACGCATAACGCATAACGCATAACGCATAACGCATAACGCATAACGCATAACGCATAACGCATAACGCATAACGCATAACGCATAACGCATAACGCAGAACGCACAACGCACAACGCACAACGCACAACGCACAACGCACAACGCACAACGCACAACGCACAACGCATAACGCATAACGCATAACGCATAACGCATAACGCATAACGCAAATAACGCATAACGCATAACGCATAACGCATAACGCATAACGCATAACGCATAACGCATAACGCATAACGCATAACGCATAACCCATAACGCAAATAACGCTTAACGCATAACGCATAACGCATAACGCATAACGCATAACGCATAACGCATAACGCATAACGCATAACGCATAACGCATAACGCATAACGCATAACGCATAACGCATAACGCATAACGCATAACGCATAACGCATAACGCATAACGCATAACGCATAACGCATAACGCATAACGCATAACGCATAACGCATAACGCATAACGCATAACGCATAACGCATAACGCATAACGCATAACGCATAACGCATAACGCATAACGCGTAACGCAAAACTCATAACGCATAACACATAACGCATAACGCATAACGCATAACGCATAACGTATAAACCATAAGGCATAACGCATAGCCCATAACGCATAACGCATAACGCATAACGTATAACGCATAACGCATAACGCATAACGCATAACGCATAACGCATAACGCATAACGCATAACGCATAACGCATAACGCATAACGCAAGACGCATAACGCATAACGCATAACGCATAACGCATAACGCATAACGCATAACGCATAACGCATAAGGCATAAGCATAAGGCATAACGCATAACGCATAACGCATAACGCACAACGCACAACGCACAACGCACAACGCACGACGCACAACGCACGACGCTCAACGCACAACGCACAACGCACAACGCACAACGCACAACGCACAACGCATAACGCATAACGCATAACGCATAACGCATAACGCATAACCCATAACGCATAACGCATAACGCATAACGCATAACGCATAACGCATAACGCATAACGCATAACGCATAACCCATAACGCATACCTCATAACGCATAACGCATAACGCATAACGCATAACGCATAACGCATAACGCATAACGCATAACGCATAACGCATAACGCATAACGCATAACGCATAACGCATAACGCATAACGCATAACGCATAACGCATAACGCATAACCCATAACGCATAACTCATAACGCATAACGCTTAACGCGTAACGCATAACGCATAACGCATAACGCATAACGCATAACGCATAACGCATAACGCATAACGCATAACGCATAACGCCTAACGCATAACGCATAACGCATAACGCATAACGCATAACGCATAACGCATAACGCATAACGCATAACGCATAACGCATAACGCATAACGCATAACGCATAACGCATAACGCATAACGCATAACGCATAACGCGTAACGCAAAACTCATAACGCATAACACATAACGCATAACGCATAACGCACAACGCATAACGTATAAACCATAAGGCATAACGCATAGCCCATAACGCATAACGCATAACGCATAACGCATAACGCATAACGCATAACGCATAACGCATAACGCATAACGCATAACGCATAACGCATAACGCATAACGCATAACGCATAACGCATAACGCATAACGCATAACGCATAACGCATAACGCATAACGCATAACGCATAACGCATAACGCATAACGCATAACGCATAACGCATAACGCATAACGCATAACGCATAACGCATAACGCATAACGCATAACGCATAACGCATAACGCATAACGCATAACGCATAACGCATAACGCATAAAGCATAACGCATAACGCATAACGCATAACGCATAACGCATAACGCATAACGCATAACGCATAACGCATAACGCATAACGCATAACGCATAACGCATAACGCATAACGCATAACGCATAACGCATAACCCATAACGCAAATAACGCTTAACGCATAACGCATAACGCATAACGCATAACGCATAACGCATAACGCATAACGCATAACGCATAACGCATAACGCATAACGCATAACGCATAACGCATAACGCATAACGCATAACGCATAACGCATAACGCACAACGCACAACGCACAACGCACAACGCACATCGCACAACGCACAACGCATAACGCATAACGCATAACGCATAACGCATAACGCATAACGCATAACGCATAACGCATAACGCATAACGCATAACGCATAACGCATAACGCATAACGCATAACGCATAACGCATAACGCATAACGCATAACGCATAACGCATAACGCATAACGCATAACGCATAACGCATAACGCGTAACGCAAAACTCATAACCCATAACGCATAACACATAACGCATAACGCATAACGCATAACGCATAACGCATAACGCATAACGCATAACGCATAACGCATAACGCATAACGCATAACGCATAACGCATAACGCATAACGCATAACGCATAACGCATAACGCATAACGCATAACGCATAACGCATAACGCATAACGCATAACGCAGAACGCACAACGCACAACGCACAACGCACAACGCACAACGCACAACGCACAACGCACAACGCACAACGCATAACGCATAACGCATAACGCATAACGCATAACGCATAACGCAAATAACGCATAACGCATAACGCATAACGCATAACGCATAACGCATAACGCATAACGCATAACGCATAACGCATAACGCATAACGCATAACGCATAACGCATAACCCATAACGCAAATAACGCTTAACGCATAACGCATAACGCATAACGCATAACGCATAACGCATAACGCATAACGCATAACGCATAACGCATAACGCATAACGCATAACGCATAACGCATAACGCATAACGCATAACGCATAACGCATAACGCATAACGCATAACGCATAACGCATAACGCATAACGCATAACGCATAACGCATAACGCATAACGCATAACGCATAACGCATAACGCATAACGCATAACGCATAACGCATAACGCATAACGCATAACGCGTAACGCAAAACTCATAACGCATAACACATAACGCATAACGCATAACGCATAACGCATAACGTATAAACCATAAGGCATAACGCATAGCCCATAACGCATAACGCATAACGCATAACGCATAACGCATAACGCATAACGCATAACGCATAACGCATAACGCATAACGCATAACGCATAACGCATAACGCATAACGCATAACGCATAACGCATAACGCAAGACGCATAACGCATAACGCATAACGCATAACGCATAACGCATAACGCATAACGCATAACGCATAAGGCATAAGCATAAGGCATAACGCATAACGCATAACGCATAACGCACAACGCACAACGCACAACGCACAACGCACGACGCACAACGCACGACGCTCAACGCACAACGCACAACGCACAACGCACAACGCACAACGCACAACGCATAACGCATAACGCATAACGCATAACGCATAACGCATAACCCATAACGCATAACGCATAACGCATAACGCATAACGCATAACGCATAACGCATAACGCATAACGCATAACCCATAACGCATACCTCATAACGCATAACGCATAACGCATAACGCATAACGCATAACGCATAACGCATAACGCATAACGCATAACGCATAACGCATAACGCATAACGCATAACGCATAACGCATAACGCATAACGCATAACGCATAACCCATAACGCATAACTCATAACGCATAACGCTTAACGCGTAACGCATAACGCATAACGCATAACGCATAACGCATAACGCATAACGCATAACGCATAACGCATAACGCATAACGCCTAACGCATAACGCATAACGCATAACGCATAACGCATAACGCATAACGCATAACGCATAACGCATAACGCATAACGCATAACGCATAACGCATAACGCATAACGCATAACGCATAACGCATAACGCATAACGCGTAACGCAAAACTCATAACGCATAACACATAACGCATAACGCATAACGCACAACGCATAACGTATAAACCATAAGGCATAACGCATAGCCCATAACGCATAACGCATAACGCATAACGCATAACGCATAACGCATAACGCATAACGCATAACGCATAACGCAAAACGCATAACGCATAACGCATAACGCATAACGCATAACGCATAACGCATAACGCATAACGCATAACGCATAACGCATAACGCATAACGCATAACGCATAACGCATAACGCATAACGCATAACGCATAACGCATAACGCATAACGCATAACGCATAACGCATAACGCATACCGCATAACGCATAACGCATAACGCATAACGCATAACCCATAACGCATAACGCATAACGCATAACGCATAACGCATAACGCATAACGCATAACGCATAACCCATAACGCATAACTCATAACGCATAACGCATAACGCATAACGCATAACGCATAACGCATAACGCATAACGCATAACGCATAACGCATAAGGCATAAGCATAACGCATAACGCATAACGCATAACGCATAACGTATAAACCATAAGGCATAACGCATAGCCCATAACGCATAACGCATAACGCATAACGCATAATGCAAAAGTCATAACGCATAACGCATAACGCATAACGCAAAACGCATAACGCATAACGCATAACGCATAACGCATAACGCATAACGCATAACGCATAACGCATAACGCATAACGCATAACGCATAACGCATAACGCATAACGCATAACGCATAACGCATAACGCATAACGCATAACGCATAACGCATAACGCATAACGCATAACGCATAACGCATAACGCATAACGCATAACGCATAACGCATAACGCATAACGCATAACGCATAACGCATAACGCATAACGCATAACGCATAACGCATAACGCATAACGCATAACGCATAACGCGTAACGCAAAACTCATAACGCATAACACATAACGCATAACGCATAACGCATAACGTATAAACCATAAGGCATAACGCATAGCCCATAACGCATAACGCATAACGCATAACGCATAACGCATAACGCATAACGCATAACGCATAACGCATAACGCATAACGCATAACGCATAACGCATAACGCATAACGCATAACGCATAACGCATAACGCATAACGCATAACGCATAACGCATAACGCATAACGCATAACGCATAACGCATAACGCATAACGCATAACGCATAACGCATAACGCATAACGCATAACGCATAACGCATAACGCATAACGCATAACGCATAACGCATAACGCATAACGCATAACGCATAACGCATAACGCATAACGCATAACGCATAACGCATAACGCATAACGCATAACGCATAACGCATAACGCATAACGCATAACGCATAACGCGTAACGCAAAACTCATAACGCATAACGCATAACGCATAACGCATAACGCATATGGCATAAGCATAACGCATAACGCATAACGCATAACGCATAACGCATAACGCATAACGCATAACGCATAACGCATAACGCATAACGCATAACGCATAACGCATAACGCATAACGCATAACGCATAACGCATAACGCATAACGCATAACGCATAACGCATAACGCGTAACGCAAAACTCATAACGCATAACACATAACGCATAACGCATAACGCATAACGCATAACGTATAAACCATAAGGCATAACGCATAGCCCATAACGCATAACGCATAACGCATAACGCATAATGCAAAAGTCATAACGCATAACGCATAACGCATAACGCAAAACGCATAACGCATAACGCATAACGCATAACGCATAACGCATAACGCATAACGCATAACGCATAACGCATAACGCATAACGCATAACGCATAACGCATAACGCATAACGCATAACGCATAACGCATAACGCATAACGCATAACGCATAACGCATAACGCATAACGCATAACGCATAACGCATAACGCATAACGCATAACGCATAACGCATAACGCATAACGCATAACGCATAACGCATAACGCATAACGCATAACGCATAACGCATAACGCATAACGCATAACGCATAACGCATAACGCATAACGCATAACGCATAACGCATAACGCATAACGCATAACGCATAACGCATAACGCATAACGCATAACCCATAACGCATAACTCATAACGCATAACGCTTAACGCGTAACGCATAACGCATAACGCATAACGCATAACGCATAACGCATAACGCATAACGCATAACGCATAACGCATAACGCATAACGCATAACGCATAACGCATAACGCATAACGCATAACGCATAACGCATAACGCATAACGCATAACGCATAACGCATAACGCATAACGCATAACGCATAACGCATAACGCATAACGCATAACGCATAACGCATAACGCATAACGCATAACGCATAACGCATAACGCATAACGCATAACGCATAACGCATAACGCATAACCCATAACGCATAACTCATAACGCATAACGCATAACGCATAACGCATAACGCATAACGCATAACGCATAACGCATAACGCATAACGCATAACGCATAACGCATAACGCATAACCCATAACGCATAAGGCATAAGCATAAGGCATAACGCATAACGCATAACGCGTAACGCAAAACTCATAACGCATAACGCATAACGCATATGGCATAACGCATAATGCAAAAGTCATAACGCATAACGCATAACGCATAACGCATAACGCATAACGCATAACGCATAACGCATAACGCATAACGCATAACGCATAACGCATAACGCATAACGCATAACGCATAACGCATAACGCATAACGCATAACGCATAACGCATAACGCATAACGCATAACGCATAACGCATAACGCATAACGCATAACGCATAACGCATAACGCATAACGCATAACGCATAACGCATAACGCATAACGCATAACGCATAACGCATAACGCATAACGCATAACGCATAACGCATAACGCATAACGCATAACGCATAACGCATAACGCATAACGCATAACGCATAACGCATAACGCATAACGCATAACGCATAACGCATAACGCATAACGCATAACGCATAACGCATAACGCATAACGCATAACGCATAACGCATAACGCATAACGCATAACGCATAACGCATAACGCATAACGCATAACGCATAACGCATAACGCATAACGCATAACGCATAACCCATAACGCATAACTCATAACGCATAACGCATAACGCATAACGCATAACGCATAACGCATAACGCATAACGCATAACGCATAACGCATAACGCATAACGCATAACGCATAACGCATAACGCATAACGCATAACGCATAACGCATAACGCATAACGCATAACGCATAACGCATAACGCTTAACGCGTAACGCATAACGCATAACGCATAACGCATAACGCATAACGCATAACGCATAACGCATAACGCATAACGCATAACGCATAACGCATAACGCATAACGCATAACGCATAACGCATAACGCATAACGCATAACGCATAACGCATAACGCATAACGCATAACGCATAACGCATAACCCATAACGCATAACTCATAACGCATAACGCATAACGCATAACGCATAACGCATAACGCATAACGCATAACGCATAACGCATAACGCATAACGCATAACGCATAACGCATAACGCATAACGCATAACGCATAACGCATAACGCATAACCCATAACGCATAACTCATAACGCATAACGCTTAACGCGTAACGCATAACGCATAACGCATAACGCATAACGCATAACGCATAACGCATAACGCATAACGCATAACGCATAACGCATAACGCATAACGCATAACGCATAACGCATAACGCATAACGCATAACGCATAACGCATAACGCATAACGCATAACGCATAACGCATAACGCATAACGCATAACGCATAACGCATAACGCATAACGCATAACGCATAACGCGTAACGCAAAACTCATAACGCATAACACATAACGCATAACGCATAACGCATAACGCATAACGTATAAACCATAAGGCATAACGCATAGCCCATAACGCATAACGCATAACGAATAACGCATAATGCAAAAGTCATAACGCATAACGCATAACGCAAAACGCATAACGCATAACGCATAACGCATAACGCATAACGCATAACGCATAACGCATAACGCATAACGCATAACGCATGACGCATAACGCATAACGCATAACGCATAACGCATAACGCATAACGCGTAACGCATAACGCCTAACGCCTAACGCATAACGCATAACGCATAACGCATAACGCATAACGCATAACGCATAACGCATAACGCATAACGCATAACGCATAACGCATAACGCATAACGCATAAGGCATAAGCATAAGGCATAACGCATAACGCATAACGCGTAACGCAAAACTCATAACGCATAACGCATAACGCATATGGCATAACGCATAATGCAAAAGTCATAACGCATAACGCATAACGCATAACGCATAACGCATAACGCATAACGCATAACGCGTAACGCAAAACTCATAACGCATAACACATAACGCATAACGCATAACGCATAACGCATAACGTATAAACCATAAGGCATAACGCATAGCCCATAACGCATAACGCATAACGCGTAACGCAAAACTCATAACGCATAACACATAACGCATAACGCATAACGCATAACGCATAACGTATAAACCATAAGGCATAACGCATAGCCCATAACGCATAACGCATAACGAATAACGCATAATGCAAAAGTCATAACGCATAACGCATAACGCAAAACGCATAACGCATAACGCATAACGCATAACGCATAACGCATAACGCATAACGCATAACGCATAACGCATAACGCATGACGCATAACGCATAACGCATAACGCATAACGCATAACGCATAACGCATAACGCATAACGCATAACGCGTAACGCAAAACTCATAACGCATAACACATAACGCATAACGCATAACGCATAACGCATAACGTATAAACCATAAGGCATAACGCATAGCCCATAACGCATAACGCATAACGCGTAACGCAAAACTCATAACGCATAACACATAACGCATAACGCATAACGCATAACGCATAACGTATAAACCATAAGGCATAACGCATAGCCCATAACGCATAACGCATAACGAATAACGCATAATGCAAAAGTCATAACGCATAACGCATAACGCAAAACGCATAACGCATAACGCATAACGCATAACGCATAACGCATAACGCATAACGCATAACGCATAACGCATAACGCATGACGCATAACGCATAACGCATAACGCATAACGCATAACGCATAACGCGTAACGCATAACGCCTAACGCCTAACGCATAACGCATAACGCATAACGCATAACGCATAACGCATAACGCATAACGCATAACGCATAACGCATAACGCATAACGCATAACGCATAACGCATAACGCATAACGCATAACGCATAACGCATAACGCATAACGCATAACGCTTAACGCATAACGCATAACGCATAACGCATAACGCATAACGCATAACGCATAACGCATAACGCATAACGCATAACGCATAACCCATAACGCATAACGCATAACGCATAACGCATAACGCATAACGCATAACGCATAACGCATAACCCATAACGCATAACTCATAACGCATAACGCATAACGCATAACGCATAACGCATAACGCATAACGCATAACGCATAACGCATAAGGCATAAGCATAACGCATAACGCATAACGCATAACGCATAACGCATAACGCAAAACGCATAACGCATAACGCATAACGCATAACGCATAACGCATAACGCATAACGCATAACGCATAACGCATAACGCATAACGCATAACGCATAACGCATAACGCATAACGCATAACGCATAACGCATAACGCATAACGCATAACGCATAACCCATAACGCATAACTCATAACGCATAACGCTTAACGCGTAACGCATAACGCATAACGCATAACGCATAACGCATAACGCATAACGCATAACGCATAACGCATAACGCATAACGCATAACGCATAACGCATAACGCATAACGCATAACGCATAACGCATAACGCATAACGCATAACGCATAACGCATAACGCATAACGCATAACGCATAACGCATAACGCATAACGCATAACGCATAACGCATAACGCATAACGCATAACGCATAACGCATAACGCATAACGCGTAACGCAAAACTCATAACGCATAACACATAACGCATAACGCATAACGCATAACGTATAAACCATAAGGCATAACGCATAGCCCATAACGCATAACGCATAACGCATAACGCATAACGCATAACGCATAACGCATAACGCATAACGCATAACGCATAACGCATAACGCATAACGCATAACGCATAACGCAAAACGCATAACGCATAACGCATAACGCATAACGCATAACGCATAACGCATAACGCATAACGCATAACGCATAAGGCATAAGCATAAGGCATAACGCATAACGCATAACGCGTAACGCAAAACTCATAACGCATAACGCATAACGCATATGGCATAACGCATAATGCAAAAGTCATAACGCATAACGCATAACGCATAACGCATAACGCATAACGCATAACGCATAACGCATAACGCATAACGCATAACGCATAACGCATAACGCATAACGCATAACGCATAACGCATAACGCATAACGCATAACGCATAACGCATAACGCATAACGCATAACGCATAACGCATAACGCATAACGCATAACGCATAACGCATAACGCATAACGCATAACGCATAACGCATAACGCATAACGCATAACGCATAACGCATAACGCATAACGCATAACGCATAACGCATAACGCATAACGCTTAACGCATAACGCATAACGCATAACGCATAACGCATAACGCATAACGCATAACGCATAACGCATAACGCATAACCCATAACGCATAACGCATAACGCATAACGCATAACGCATAACGCATAACGCATAACGCATAACCCATAACGCATAACTCATAACGCATAACGCATAACGCATAACGCATAACGCATAACGCATAACGCATAACGCATAACGCATAAGGCATAAGCATAACGCATAACGCATAACGCATAACGCATAACGCATAACGCAAAACGCATAACGCATAACGCATAACGCATAACGCATAACGCATAACGCATAACGCATAACGCATAACGCATAACGCATAACGCATAACGCATAACGCATAACGCATAACGCATAACGCATAACGCATAACGCATAACGCATAACGCATAACGCATAACCCATAACGCATAACTCATAACGCATAACGCTTAACGCGTAACGCATAACGCATAACGCATAACGCATAACGCATAACGCATAACGCATAACGCATAACGCATAACGCATAACGCATAACGCATAACGCATAACGCATAACGCATAACGCATAACGCATAACGCATAACGCATAACGCATAACGCATAACGCGTAACGCAAAACTCATAACGCATAACACATAACGCATAACGCATAACGCATAACGTATAAACCATAAGGCATAACGCATAGCCCATAACGCATAACGCATAACGCATAACGCATAACGCATAACGCATAACGCATAACGCATAACGCATAACGCATAACGCATAACGCATAACGCATAACGCATAACGCATAACGCAAAACGCATAACGCATAACGCATAACGCATAACGCATAACGCATAACGCATAACGCATAACGCATAACGCATAAGGCATAAGCATAAGGCATAACGCATAACGCATAACGCGTAACGCAAAACTCATAACGCATAACGCATAACGCATATGGCATAACGCATAATGCAAAAGTCATAACGCATAACGCATAACGCATAACGCATAACGCATAACGCATAACGCATAACGCATAACGCATAACGCATAACGCATAACGCATAACGCATAACGCATAACGCATAACGCATAACGCATAACGCATAACGCATAACGCATAACGCATAACGCATAACGCATAACGCATAACGCATAACGCATAACGCATAACGCATAACGCATAACGCATAACGCATAACGCATAACGCATAACGCATAACGCATAACGCATAACGCATAACGCATAACGCATAACGCATAACGCATAACGCATAACGCATAACGCATAACGCATAACGCATAACGCATAACGCATAACGCATAACGCATAACGCATAACGCATAACGCATAACGCATAACGCATAACGCATAACGCATAACGCATAACGCATAACGCATAACGCATAACGCATAACGCATAACGCATAACGCATAACGCATAACGCATAACGCATAACGCATAACGCATAACGCATAACGCATAACGCATAACGCATAACGCATAACGCATAACGCATAACGCATAACGCATAACGCATAACGCATAACGCATAACGCATAACGCATAACGCATAACGCATAACGCATAACGCATAACGCATAACGCATAACGCATAACGCATAACGCATAACGCATAACGCATAACGCATAACGCATAACGCATAACGCATAACGCATAACCCATAACGCATAACTCATAACGCATAACGCATAACGCATAACGCATAACGCATAACGCATAACGCATAACGCATAACGCATAACGCATAACGCATAACGCATAACGCATAACGCATAACGCATAACGCATAACGCATAACGCATAACCCATAACGCATAACTCATAACGCATAACGCTTAACGCGTAACGCATAACGCATAACGCATAACGCATAACGCATAACGCATAACGCATAACGCATAACGCATAACGCATAACGCATAACGCATAACGCATAACGCATAACGCATAACGCATAACGCATAACGCATAACGCATAACGCATAACGCATAACGCATAACGCATAACGCATAACGCATAACGCATAACGCATAACGCATAACGCATAACGCATAACGCATAACGCATAACGCATAACGCATAACGCATAACGCATAACGCATAACGCATAACCCATAACGCATAACTCATAACGCATAACGCATAACGCATAACGCATAACGCATAACGCATAACGCATAACGCATAACGCATAACGCATAACGCATAACGCATAACGCATAACGCATAACCCATAACGCATAAGGCATAAGCATAAGGCATAACGCATAACGCATAACGCGTAACGCAAAACTCATAACGCATAACGCATAACGCATATGGCATAACGCATAATGCAAAAGTCATAACGCATAACGCATAACGCATAACGCATAACGCATAACGCATAACGCATAACGCATAACGCATAACGCATAACGCATAACGCATAACGCATAACGCATAACGCATAACGCATAACGCATAACGCATAACGCATAACGCATAACGCATAACGCATAACGCATAACGCATAACGCATAACGCATAACGCATAACGCATAACGCATAACGCATAACGCATAACGCATAACGCATAACGCATAACGCATAACGCATAACGCATAACGCATAACGCATAACGCATAACGCATAACGCATAACGCATAACGCATAACGCATAACGCATAACGCATAACGCATAACGCATAACGCATAACGCATAACGCATAACGCATAACGCATAACGCATAACGCATAACGCATAACGCATAACGCATAACGCATAACGCATAACGCATAACGCATAACGCATAACGCATAACGCATAACGCATAACCCATAACGCATAACTCATAACGCATAACGCATAACGCATAACGCATAACGCATAACGCATAACGCATAACGCATAACGCATAACGCATAACGCATAACGCATAACGCATAACGCATAACCCATAACGCATAACGCTTAACGCGTAACGCATAACGCATAACGCATAACGCATAACGCATAACGCATAACGCATAACGCATAACGCATAACGCATAACGCATAACGCATAACGCATAACGCATAACGCATAACGCATAACGCATAACGCATAACGCATAACGCATAACGCATAACGCATAACGCATAACGCATAACGCATAACGCATAACGCATAACGCATAACGCATAACGCATAACGCATAACGCATAACGCATAACGCATAACGCATAACGCATAACGCATAACCCATAACGCATAACTCATAACGCATAACGCATAACGCATAACGCATAACGCATAACGCATAACGCATAACGCATAACGCATAACGCATAACGCATAACGCATAACGCATAACGCATAACGCATAACCCATAACGCATAACTCATAACGCATAACGCTTAACGCGTAACGCATAACGCATAACGCATAACGCATAACGCATAACGCATAACGCATAACGCATAACGCATAACGCATAACGCATAACGCATAACGCATAACGCATAACGCATAACGCATAACGCATAACGCATAACGCGTAACGCATAACGCATAACGCATAACGCATAACGCATAACGCATAACGCATAACGCATAACGCATAACGCATAACGCATAACGCATAACGCGTAACGCAAAACTCATAACGCATAACACATAACGCATAACGCATAACGCATAACGCATAACGCATAACGTATAAACCATAAGGCATAACGCATAGCCCATAACGCATAACGCATAACGAATAACGCATAATGCAAAAGTCATAACGCATAACGCATAACGCATAACGCAAAACGCATAACGCATAACGCATAACGCATAACGCATAACGCATAACGCATAACGCATAACGCATAACGCATAACGCATGACGCATAACGCATAACGCATAACGCATAACGCATAACGCATAACGCATAACGCGTAACGCATAACGCCTAACGCATAACGCATAACGCATAACGCATAACGCATAACGCATAACGCATAACGCATAACGCATAACGCATAACGCATAACGCATAACGCATAACGCATAACGCATAACGCATAACGCATAACGCATAACGCATAACGCATAACGCATAACGCATAACGCATAACGCATAACGCATAACGCATAACGCATAACGCATAACGCATAACGCATAACGCATAACGCATAACGCATAACGCATAACGCATAACCCATAACGCATAACTCATAACGCATAACGCATAACGCATAACGCATAACGCATAACGCATAACGCATAACGCATAACGCATAACGCATAACGCATAACGCATAACGCATAACGCATAACGCATAACGCATAACGCATAACCCATAACGCATAACTCATAACGCATAACGCTTAACGCGTAACGCATAACGCATAACGCATAACGCATAACGCATAACGCATAACGCATAACGCATAACGCATAACGCATAACGCATAACGCATAACGCATAACGCATAACGCATAACGCATAACGCATAACGCATAACGCATAACGCATAACGCATAACGCATAACGCATAACGCATAACGCATAACGCATAACGCATAACCCATAACGCATAACTCATAACGCATAACGCATAACGCATAACGCATAACGCATAACGCATAACGCATAACGCATAACGCATAACGCATAACGCATAACGCATAACGCATAACGCATAACGCATAACCCATAACGCATAACTCATAACGCATAACGCTTAACGCGTAACGCATAACGCATAACGCATAACGCATAACGCATAACGCATAACGCATAACGCATAACGCATAACGCATAACGCATAACGCATAACGCATAACGCATAACGCATAACGCATAACGCATAACGCATAACGCGTAACGCATAACGCATAACGCATAACGCATAACGCATAACGCATAACGCATAACGCATAACGCATAACGCATAACGCATAACGCATAACGCGTAACGCAAAACTCATAACGCATAACACATAACGCATAACGCATAACGCATAACGCATAACGTATAAACCATAAGGCATAACGCATAGCCCATAACGCATAACGCATAACGAATAACGCATAATGCAAAAGTCATAACGCATAACGCATAACGCATAACGCAAAACGCATAACGCATAACGCATAACGCATAACGCATAACGCATAACGCATAACGCATAACGCATAACGCATAACGCATGACGCATAACGCATAACGCATAACGCATAACGCATAACGCATAACGCATAACGCGTAACGCATAACGCCTAACGCATAACGCATAACGCATAACGCATAACGCATAACGCATAACGCATAACGCATAACGCATAACGCATAACGCATAACGCATAACGCATAACGCATAACGCATAACGCATAACGCATAACGCATAACGCATAACGCATAACGCATAACGCATAACGCATAACGCATAACGCATAACGCATAACGCATAACGCATAACGCATAACGCATAACGCATAACGCATAACGCATAACCCATAACGCATAACTCATAACGCATAACGCATAACGCATAACGCATAACGCATAACGCATAACGCATAACGCATAACGCATAACGCATAACGCATAACGCATAACGCATAACGCATAACGCATAACGCATAACGCATAACCCATAACGCATAACTCATAACGCATAACGCTTAACGCGTAACGCATAACGCATAACGCATAACGCATAACGCATAACGCATAACGCATAACGCATAACGCATAACGCATAACGCATAACGCATAACGCATAACGCATAACGCATAACGCATAACGCATAACGCGTAACGCATAACGCATAACGCATAACGCATAACGCATAACGCATAACGCATAACGCATAACGCATAACGCATAACGCATAACGCGTAACGCGTAACGCATAACGCATAACGCGTAACGCGTAACGCAAAACTCATAACGCATAACACATAACGCATAACGCATAACGCATAACGCATAACGTATAAACCATAAGGCATAACGCATAGCCCATAACGCATAACGCATAACGAATAACGCATAATGCAAAAGTCATAACGCATAACGCATAACGCATAACGCAAAACGCATAACGCATAACGCATAACGCATAACGCATAACGCATAACGCATAACGCATAACGCATAACGCATAACGCATGACGCATAACGCATAACGCATAACGCATAACGCATAACGCATAACGCATAACGCGTAACGCATAACGCCTAACGCATAACGCATAACGCATAACGCATAACGCATAACGCATAACGCATAACGCATAACGCATAACGCATAACGCATAACGCATAACGCATAACGCATAACGCATAACGCATAACGCATAACGCATAACGCATAACGCATAACGCATAACGCATAACGCATAACGCATAACGCATAACGCATAACGCATAACGCATAACGCATAACGCATAACGCATAACGCATAACGCATAACGCATAACGCATAACGCATAACGCATAACGCATAACGCATAACGCATAACGCATAACCCATAACGCATAACTCATAACGCATAACGCATAACGCATAACGCATAACGCATAACGCATAACGCATAACGCATAACGCATAACGCATAACGCATAACGCATAACGCATAACGCATAACGCATAACGCATAACCCATAACGCATAACTCATAACGCATAACGCTTAACGCGTAACGCATAACGCATAACGCATAACGCATAACGCATAACGCATAACGCATAACGCATAACGCATAACGCATAACGCATAACGCATAACGCATAACGCATAACGCATAACGCATAACGCATAACGCATAACGCATAACGCATAACGCATAACGCATAACGCATAACGCATAACGCATAACGCATAACGCATAACGCATAACCCATAACGCATAACTCATAACGCATAACGCTTAACGCGTAACGCATAACGCATAACGCATAACGCATAACGCATAACGCATAACGCATAACGCATAACGCATAACGCATAACGCATAACGCATAACGCATAACGCATAACGCATAACGCATAACGCATAACGCATAACGCATAACGCATAACGCATAACGCATAACGCATAACGCATAACGCATAACGCGTAACGCAAAACTCATAACGCATAACACATAACGCATAACGCATAACGCATAACGCATAACGCATAACGTATAAACCATAAGGCATAACGCATAGCCCATAACGCATAACGCATAACGCATAAGGCATAAGCATAACGCATAACGCATAACGCATAACGCATAACGCATAACGCGTAACGCAAAACTCATAACGCATAACGCATAACGCATAACGCATAACGCATATGGCATAAGCATAACGCATAACGCATAACGCATAACGCATAACGCATAACGCATAACGCATAACGCATAACGCATAACGCATAACGCATAACGCATAATGCATAACGCATAACGCATAACGCATAACGCATAACGCATAACGCATAACGCATAACGCATAACGCATAACGCATAACGCATAACGCATAACGCATAACGCATAACGCATAACGCATAACGCATAACGCATAACGCATAACGCATAACGCATAACGCATAACGCATAACGCGTAACGCAAGACTCATAACGCATAACACATAACGCATATCGCATAACGCATAACGCATAACGTATAAACCATAAGGCATAACGCATAGCCCATAACGCATAACGCATAACGCATAACGCATAATGCAAAAGTCATAACGCATAACGCATAACGCATAATGCAAAAGTCATAACGCATAACGCATAACGCAAAACGCATAACGCATAACGCATAACGCATAACGCATAACGCATAACGCATAACGCATAACGCATAACGCATAACGCATAACGCATAACGCATAACGCATAACGCATAACGCATAACGCATAACGCATAACGCATAACGCATAACGCATAACGCATAACGCATAACGCATAACGCCTAACGCATAACGCATAACGCATAACGCATAACGCATAACGCATAACGCATAACGCATAACGCATAACGCATAACGCATACCGCATAACGCATAACGCATAACGCATAACGCATAACGCATAACGCATAACGCATAACGCATAACGCATAACGCATAACGCATAACGCATAACGCATAACGCGTAACGCAAGACTCATAACGCATAACACATAACGCATATCGCATAACGCATAACGCATAACGTATAAACCATAAGGCATAACGCATAGCCCATAACGCATAACGCATAACGCATAACGCATAACGCATAATGCAAAAGTCATAACGCATAACGCATAACGCAAAACGCATAACGCATAACGCATAACGCATAACGCATAACGCATAACGCATAACGCATAACGCATAACGCATAACGCATAACGCATAACGCATAACGCATAACGCATAACGCATAACGCATAACGCATAACGCATAACGCATAACGCATAACGCATAACGCATAACGCATAACGCATAACGCATAACGCATAACGCATAACGCATAACGCATAACGCATAACGCATAACCCATAACGCATAAGGCATAAGCATAAGGCATAACGCATAACGCATAACGCGTAACGCAAAACTCATAACGCATAACGCATAACGCATATGGCATAACGCATAATGCAAAAGTCATAACGCATAACGCATAACGCATAACGCATAACGCATAACGCATAACGCATAACGCATAACGCATAACGCATAACGCATAACGCATAACGCATAACGCATAACGCATAACGCATAACGCATAACGCATAACGCATAACGCATAACGCATAACGCATAACGCATAACGCATAACGCATAACGCATAACGCATAACGCATAACGCATAACGCATAACGCATAACGCATAACGCATAACGCATAACGCATAACGCATAACGCATAACGCATAACGCATAACGCATAACGCATAACGCATAACGCATAACGCATAACGCATAACGCATAACGCATAACGCATAACGCATAACGCATAACGCATAACGCATAACGCATAACGCATAACGCATAACGCATAACGCATAACGCATAACGCATAACGCATAACGCATAACGCATAACGCATAACGCATAACGCATAACGCATAACGCATAACGCATAACGCATAACGCATAACGCATAACGCATAACGCATAACGCATAACGCATAACGCATAACGCATAACGCATAACGCATAACGCATAACGCATAACGCATAACGCATAACGCATAACGCATAACGCATAACGCATAACGCATAACGCATAACGCATAACGCATAACGCATAACGCATAACGCATAACGCATAACGCATAACGCATAACGCATAACGCATAACGCATAACGCATAACGCATAACGCATAACGCATAACGCATAACGCATAACGCATAACGCATAACGCATAACGCATAACGCATAACGCATAACGCATAACGCATAACGCATAACGCATAACGCATAACGCATAACGCATAACGCATAACCCATAACGCATAACTCATAACGCATAACGCATAACGCATAACGCATAACGCATAACGCATAACGCATAACGCATAACGCATAACGCATAACGCATAACGCATAACGCATAACGCATAACGCATAACCCATAACGCATAACGCTTAACGCGTAACGCATAACGCATAACGCATAACGCATAACGCATAACGCATAACGCATAACGCATAACGCATAACGCATAACGCATAACGCATAACGCATAACGCATAACGCATAACGCATAACGCATAACGCATAACGCATAACGCATAACGCATAACGCATAACGCATAACGCATAACGCATAACGCATAACGCATAACGCATAACGCATAACGCATAACGCATAACGCATAACGCATAACCCATAACGCATAACTCATAACGCATAACGCATAACGCATAACGCATAACGCATAACGCATAACGCATAACGCATAACGCATAACGCATAACGCATAACGCATAACGCATAACGCATAACGCATAACCCATAACGCATAACTCATAACGCATAACGCTTAACGCGTAACGCATAACGCATAACGCATAACGCATAACGCATAACGCATAACGCATAACGCATAACGCATAACGCATAACGCATAACGCATAACGCATAACGCATAACGCATAACGCATAACGCATAACGCATAACGCATAACGCATAACGCATAACGCATAACGCATAACGCATAACGCATAACGCATAACGCATAACGCATAACGCATAACGCATAACGCATAACGCGTAACGCAAAACTCATAACGCATAACACATAACGCATAACGCATAACGCATAACGCATAACGTATAAACCATAAGGCATAACGCATAGCCCATAACGCATAACGCATAACGAATAACGCATAATGCAAAAGTCATAACGCATAACGCATAACGCATAACGCAAAACGCATAACGCATAACGCATAACGCATAACGCATAACGCATAACGCATAACGCATAACGCATAACGCATAACGCATAACGCATAACGCATGACGCATAACGCATAACGCATAACGCATAACGCATAACGCATAACGCATAACGCGTAACGCATAACGCCTAACGCATAACGCATAACGCATAACGCATAACGCATAACGCATAACGCATAACGCATAACGCATAACGCATAACGCATAACGCATAACGCATAACGCATAACGCATAACGCATAACGCATAACGCATAACGCATAACGCATAACGCATAACGCATAACGCATAACGCATAACGCATAACGCATAACGCATAACGCATAACGCATAACGCATAACGCATAACGCATAACGCATAACGCATAACGCATAACGCATAACGCATAACGCATAACGCATAACGCATAACCCATAACGCATAACTCATAACGCATAACGCATAACGCATAACGCATAACGCATAACGCATAACGCATAACGCATAACGCATAACGCATAACGCATAACGCATAACGCATAACGCATAACGCATAACCCATAACGCATAACTCATAACGCATAACGCTTAACGCGTAACGCATAACGCATAACGCATAACGCATAACGCATAACGCATAACGCATAACGCATAACGCATAACGCATAACGCATAACGCATAACGCATAACGCATAACGCATAACGCATAACGCATAACGCATAACGCATAACGCATAACGCATAACGCATAACGCATAACGCATAACGCATAACGCATAACGCATAACCCATAACGCATAACTCATAACGCATAACGCTTAACGCGTAACGCATAACGCATAACGCATAACGCATAACGCATAACGCATAACGCATAACGCATAACGCATAACGCATAACGCATAACGCATAACGCATAACGCATAACGCATAACGCATAACGCATAACGCATAACGCATAACGCATAACGCATAACGCATAACGCATAACGCATAACGCATAACGCATAACGCATAACGCATAACGCATAACGCGTAACGCAAAACTCATAACGCATAACACATAACGCATAACGCATAACGCATAACGCATAACGCATAACGTATAAACCATAAGGCATAACGCATAGCCCATAACGCATAACGCATAACGCATAAGGCATAAGCATAACGCATAACGCATAACGCATAACGCATAACGCATAACGCGTAACGCAAAACTCATAACGCATAACGCATAACGCATAACGCATAACGCATATGGCATAAGCATAACGCATAACGCATAACGCATAACGCATAACGCATAACGCATAACGCATAACGCATAACGCATAACGCATAATGCATAACGCATAACGCATAACGCATAACGCATAACGCATAACGCATAACGCATAACGCATAACGCATAACGCATAACGCATAACGCATAACGCATAACGCATAACGCATAACGCATAACGCATAACGCATAACGCATAACGCATAACGCGTAACGCAAGACTCATAACGCATAACACATAACGCATATCGCATAACGCATAACGCATAACGTATAAACCATAAGGCATAACGCATAGCCCATAACGCATAACGCATAACGCATAACGCATAATGCAAAAGTCATAACGCATAACGCATAACGCATAATGCAAAAGTCATAACGCATAACGCATAACGCAAAACGCATAACGCATAACGCATAACGCATAACGCATAACGCATAACGCATAACGCATAACGCATAACGCATAACGCATAACGCATAACGCATAACGCATAACGCATAACGCATAACGCATAACGCATAACGCATAACGCATAACGCATAACGCATAACGCATAACGCATAACGCATAACGCCTAACGCATAACGCATAACGCATAACGCATAACGCATAACGCATAACGCATAACGCATAACGCATAACGCATAACGCATAACGCATACCGCATAACGCATAACGCATAACGCATAACGCATAACGCATAACGCATAACGCATAACGCATAACGCATAACGCATAACGCATAACGCATAACGCATAACGCATAACGCATAACGCATAACGCATAACGCATAACGCATAACGCATAACGCATAACCCATAACGCATAACTCATAACGCATAACGCTTAACGCGTAACGCATAACGCATAACGCATAACGCATAACGCATAACGCATAACGCATAACGCATAACGCATAACGCATAACGCATAACGCATAACGCATAACGCATAACGCATAACGCATAACGCATAACGCATAACGCATAACGCATAACGCATAACGCATAACGCATAACGCATAACGCATAACGCATAACGCATAACGCATAACGCATAACGCATAACGCATAACGCATAACGCATAACGCATAACGCATAACGCATAACGCGTAACGCAAAACTCATAACGCATAACACATAACGCATAACGCATAACGCATAACGTATAAACCATAAGGCATAACGCATAGCCCATAACGCATAACGCATAACGAATAACGCATAATGCAAAAGTCATAACGCATAACGCATAACGCATAACGCAAAACGCATAACGCATAACGCATAACGCATAACGCATAACGCATAACGCATAACGCATAACGCGTAACGCATAACGCATAACGCATAACGCATAACGCATAACGCATAACGCATAACGCATAACGCATAACGCATAACGCATAACGCATAACGCATAACGCATAACGCATAACGCATAACGCATAACGCATAACGCATAACGCATAACGCATAACGCATAACGCATAACGCATAACGCATAACGCATAACGCATAACGCATAACGCATAACGCATAACGCATAACGCATAACCCATAACGCATAACTCATAACGCATAACGCATAACGCATAACGCATAACGCATAACGCATAACGCATAACGCATAACGCATAACGCATAACGCATAACGCATAACGCATAACCCATAACGCATAAGGCATAAGCATAAGGCATAACGCATAACGCATAACGCGTAACGCAAAACTCATAACGCATAACGCATAACGCATATGGCATAACGCATAATGCAAAAGTCATAACGCATAACGCATAACGCATAACGCATAACGCATAACGCATAACGCATAACGCATAACGCATAACGCATAACGCATAACGCATAACGCATAACGCATAACGCATAACGCATAACGCATAACGCATAACGCATAACCCATAACGCATAACTCATAACGCATAACGCTTAACGCGTAACGCATAACGCATAACGCATAACGCATAACGCATAACGCATAACGCATAACGCATAACGCATAACGCATAACGCATAACGCATAACGCATAACGCATAACGCATAACGCATAACGCATAACGCATAACGCATAACGCATAACGCATAACGCATAACGCATAACGCATAACGCATAACGCATAACGCATAACGCATAACGCATAACGCATAACGCGTAACGCAAAACTCATAACGCATAACACATAACGCATAACGCATAACGCATAACGCATAACGTATAAACCATAAGGCATAACGCATAGCCCATAACGCATAACGCATAACGAATAACGCATAATGCAAAAGTCATAACGCATAACGCATAACGCATAACGCAAAACGCATAACGCATAACGCATAACGCATAACGCATAACGCATAACGCATAACGCATAACGCATAACGCATAACGCATAACGCATAACGCATGACGCATAACGCATAACGCATAACGCATAACGCATAACGCATAACGCATAACGCGTAACGCATAACGCCTAACGCATAACGCATAACGCATAACGCATAACGCATAACGCATAACGCATAACGCATAACGCATAACGCATAACGCATAACGCATAACGCATAACGCATAACGCATAACGCATAACGCATAACGCATAACGCATAACGCATAACGCATAACGCATAACGCATAACGCATAACGCATAACGCATAACGCATAACGCATAACGCATAACGCATAACGCATAACGCATAACGCATAACGCATAACGCATAACCCATAACGCATAACTCATAACGCATAACGCATAACGCATAACGCATAACGCATAACGCATAACGCATAACGCATAACGCATAACGCATAACGCATAACGCATAACGCATAACGCATAACGCATAACGCATAACCCATAACGCATAACTCATAACGCATAACGCTTAACGCGTAACGCATAACGCATAACGCATAACGCATAACGCATAACGCATAACGCATAACGCATAACGCATAACGCATAACGCATAACGCATAACGCATAACGCATAACGCATAACGCATAACGCATAACGCATAACGCATAACGCATAACGCATAACGCATAACGCATAACGCATAACGCATAACGCATAACGCATAACGCATAACGCATAACGCATAACCCATAACGCATAACTCATAACGCATAACGCTTAACGCGTAACGCATAACGCATAACGCATAACGCATAACGCATAACGCATAACGCATAACGCATAACGCATAACGCATAACGCATAACGCATAACGCATAACGCATAACGCATAACGCATAACGCATAACGCATAACGCATAACGCATAACGCATAACGCATAACGCATAACGCGTAACGCAAAACTCATAACGCATAACACATAACGCATAACGCATAACGCATAACGCATAACGCATAACGTATAAACCATAAGGCATAACGCATAGCCCATAACGCATAACGCATAACGCATAAGGCATAAGCATAACGCATAACGCATAACGCATAACGCATAACGCATAACGCATAACGCGTAACGCAAAACTCATAACGCATAACGCATAACGCATAACGCATAACGCATATGGCATAAGCATAACGCATAACGCATAACGCATAACGCATAACGCATAACGCATAACGCATAACGCATAACGCATAACGCATAACGCATAATGCATAACGCATAACGCATAACGCATAACGCATAACGCATAACGCATAACGCATAACGCATAACGCATAACGCATAACGCATAACGCATAACGCATAACGCATAACGCATAACGCATAACGCATAACGCATAACGCATAACGCATAACGCATAACGCATAACGCATAACGCATAACGCGTAACGCAAGACTCATAACGCATAACACATAACGCATATCGCATAACGCATAACGCATAACGTATAAACCATAAGGCATAACGCATAGCCCATAACGCATAACGCATAACGCATAACGCATAATGCAAAAGTCATAACGCATAACGCATAACGCATAATGCAAAAGTCATAACGCATAACGCATAACGCAAAACGCATAACGCATAACGCATAACGCATAACGCATAACGCATAACGCATAACGCATAACGCATAACGCATAACGCATAACGCATAACGCATAACGCATAACGCATAACGCATAACGCATAACGCATAACGCATAACGCATAACGCATAACGCATAACGCATAACGCATAACGCATAACGCATAACGCATAACGCCTAACGCATAACGCATAACGCATAACGCATAACGCATAACGCATAACGCATAACGCATAACGCATAACGCATAACGCATACCGCATAACGCATAACGCATAACGCATAACGCATAACGCATAACGCATAACGCATAACGCATAACGCATAACGCATAACGCATAACGCATAACGCATAACGCATAACGCATAACGCGTAACGCAAGACTCATAACGCATAACACATAACGCATATCGCATAACGCATAACGCATAACGTATAAACCATAAGGCATAACGCATAGCCCATAACGCATAACGCATAACGCATAACGCATAATGCAAAAGTCATAACGCATAACGCATAACGCAAAACGCATAACGCATAACGCATAACGCATAACGCATAACGCATAACGCATAACGCATAACGCATAACGCATAACGCATAACGCATAACGCATAACGCATAACGCATAACGCATAACGCATAACGCATAACGCATAACGCATAACGCATAACGCATAACGCATAACGCCTAACGCATAACGCATAACGCATAACGCATAACGCATAACGCATAACGCATAACGCATAACGCATAACGCATAACGCATACCGCATAACGCATAACGCATAACGCATAACGCATAACGCATAACGCATAACGCATAACGCATAACGCATAACGCATAACGCATAACGCATAACGCATAACGCATAACGCATAACGCATAACGCATAACGCATAACGCATAACGCATAACGCATAACGCATAACGCATAACCCATAACGCATAACTCATAACGCATAACGCTTAACGCGTAACGCATAACGCATAACGCATAACGCATAACGCATAACGCATAACGCATAACGCATAACGCATAACGCATAACGCATAACGCATAACGCATAACGCATAACGCATAACGCATAACGCATAACGCATAACGCATAACGCATAACGCATAACGCATAACGCATAACGCATAACGCATAACGCATAACGCATAACGCATAACGCATAACGCATAACGCATAACGCATAACGCATAACGCATAACGCATAACGCGTAACGCAAAACTCATAACGCATAACACATAACGCATAACGCATAACGCATAACGCATAAACCATAACGCATAACGCATAGCCCATAACGCATAACGCATAACGAATAACGCATAATGCAAAAGTCATAACGCATAACGCATAACGCATAACGCAAAACGCATAACGCATAACGCATAACGCATAACGCATAACGCATAACGCATAACGCATAACGCGTAACGCATAACGCATAACGCATAACGCATAACGCATAACGCATAACGCATAACGCATAACGCATAACGCATAACGCATAACGCATAACGCATAACGCATAACGCATAACGCATAACGCATAACGCATAACGCATAACGCATAACGCATAACGCATAACGCATAACGCATAACGCATAACGCATAACGCATAACGCATAACGCATAACGCATAACGCATAACGCATAACGCATAACGCATAACGCATAACGCATAACGCATAACGCATAACGCATAACGCGTAACGCAAAACTCATAACGCATAACACATAACGCATAACGCATAACGCATAACGTATAAACCATAAGGCATAACGCATAGCCCATAACGCATAACGCATAACGAATAACGCATAATGCAAAAGTCATAACGCATAACGCATAACGCATAACGCAAAACGCATAACGCATAACGCATAACGCATAACGCATAACGCATAACGCATAACGCATAACGCGTAACGCATAACGCATAACGCATAACGCATAACGCATAACGCATAACGCATAACGCATAACGCATAACGCATAACGCATAACGCATAACGCATAACGCATAACGCATAACGCATAACGCATAACGCATAACGCATAACGCATAACGCATAACGCATAACGCATAACGCATAACGCATAACGCATAACGCATAACGCATAACCCATAACGCATAACTCATAACGCATAACGCATAACGCATAACGCATAACGCATAACGCATAACGCATAACGCATAACGCATAACGCATAACGCATAACGCATAACCCATAACGCATAAGGCATAAGCATAAGGCATAACGCATAACGCATAACGCGTAACGCAAAACTCATAACGCATAACGCATAACGCATATGGCATAACGCATAATGCAAAAGTCATAACGCATAACGCATAACGCATAACGCATAACGCATAACGCATAACGCATAACGCATAACGCATAACGCATAACGCATAACGCCTAACGCATAACGCATAACGCATAACGCATAACGCATAACGCATAACGCATAACGCATAACGCATAACGCATAACGCATACCGCATAACGCATAACGCATAACGCATAACGCATAACGCATAACGCATAACGCATAACGCATAACGCATAACGCATAACGCATAACGCATAACGCATAACGCATAACGCATAACGCATAACGCATAACGCATAACGCATAACGCATAACGCATAACGCATAACCCATAACGCATAACTCATAACGCATAACGCTTAACGCGTAACGCATAACGCATAACGCATAACGCATAACGCATAACGCATAACGCATAACGCATAACGCATAACGCATAACGCATAACGCATAACGCATAACGCATAACGCATAACGCATAACGCATAACGCATAACGCATAACGCATAACGCATAACGCATAACGCATAACGCATAACGCATAACGCATAACGCATAACGCATAACGCATAACGCATAACGCATAACGCATAACGCATAACGCATAACGCATAACGCATAACGCGTAACGCAAAACTCATAACGCATAACACATAACGCATAACGCATAACGCATAACGCATAAACCATAACGCATAACGCATAGCCCATAACGCATAACGCATAACGAATAACGCATAATGCAAAAGTCATAACGCATAACGCATAACGCATAACGCAAAACGCATAACGCATAACGCATAACGCATAACGCATAACGCATAACGCATAACGCATAACGCGTAACGCATAACGCATAACGCATAACGCATAACGCATAACGCATAACGCATAACGCATAACGCATAACGCATAACGCATAACGCATAACGCATAACGCATAACGCATAACGCATAACGCATAACGCATAACGCATAACGCATAACGCATAACGCATAACGCATAACGCATAACGCATAACGCATAACGCATAACGCATAACGCATAACGCATAACGCATAACGCATAACGCATAACGCATAACGCATAACGCATAACGCATAACGCATAACGCATAACGCATAACGCATAACGCGTAACGCAAAACTCATAACGCATAACACATAACGCATAACGCATAACGCATAACGTATAAACCATAAGGCATAACGCATAGCCCATAACGCATAACGCATAACGAATAACGCATAATGCAAAAGTCATAACGCATAACGCATAACGCATAACGCAAAACGCATAACGCATAACGCATAACGCATAACGCATAACGCATAACGCATAACGCATAACGCGTAACGCATAACGCATAACGCATAACGCATAACGCATAACGCATAACGCATAACGCATAACGCATAACGCATAACGCATAACGCATAACGCATAACGCATAACGCATAACGCATAACGCATAACGCATAACGCATAACGCATAACGCATAACGCATAACGCATAACGCATAACGCATAACGCATAACGCATAACGCATAACGCATAACGCATAACCCATAACGCATAACTCATAACGCATAACGCATAACGCATAACGCATAACGCATAACGCATAACGCATAACGCATAACGCATAACGCATAACGCATAACGCATAACCCATAACGCATAAGGCATAAGCATAAGGCATAACGCATAACGCATAACGCGTAACGCAAAACTCATAACGCATAACGCATAACGCATATGGCATAACGCATAATGCAAAAGTCATAACGCATAACGCATAACGCATAACGCATAACGCATAACGCATAAGCATAACGCATAACGCATAACGCATAACGCATAACGCATAACGCATAACGCATAACGCATAACGCATAACGCATAACGCATAACGCATAACGCATAACGCATAACGCATAACGCATAACGCATAACGCATAACGCATAACGCATAACGCATAACGCATAACGCATAACGCATAACGCATAACGCATAACGCATAACGCATAACGCATAACGCATAACGCATAACGCATAACGCATAACGCATAACGCATAACGCATAACGCATAACGCATAACGCATAACGCATAACGCATAACGCATAACGCATAACGCATAACGCATAACGCATAACGCATAACGCATAACGCATAACGCATAACGCATAACGCATAACGCATAACGCATAACGCATAACGCATAACGCATAACGCATAACGCATAACGCATAACGCATAACGCATAACGCATAACGCATAACGCATAACGCATAACGCATAACGCATAACGCATAACGCATAACGCATAACGCATAACGCATAACGCATAACGCATAACGCATAACGCATAACGCATAACGCATAACGCATAACGCATAACGCATAACGCATAACGCATAACGCATAACGCATAACGCATAACGCATAACGCATAACGCATAACGCATAACGCATAACGCATAACGCATAACGCATAACGCATAACGCATAACGCATAACGCATAACGCATAACGCATAACGCATAACGCATAACGCATAACCCATAACGCATAACTCATAACGCATAACGCATAACGCATAACGCATAACGCATAACGCATAACGCATAACGCATAACGCATAACGCATAACGCATAACGCATAACGCATAACGCATAACGCATAACGCATAACCCATAACGCATAACTCATAACGCATAACGCTTAACGCGTAACGCATAACGCATAACGCATAACGCATAACGCATAACGCATAACGCATAACGCATAACGCATAACGCATAACGCATAACGCATAACGCATAACGCATTACGCATAACGCATAACGCATAACGCATAACGCATAACGCATAACGCATAACGCATAACGCATAACGCATAACGCATAACGCATAACGCATAACGCATAACGCATAACGCATAACGCATAACGCATAACGCATAACGCATAACGCATAACGCATAACGCATAACGCGTAACGCAAAACTCATAACGCATAACACATAACGCATAACGCATAACGCATAACGCATAACGTATAAACCATAAGGCATAACGCATAGCCCATAACGCATAACGCATAACGAATAACGCATAATGCAAAAGTCATAACGCATAACGCATAACGCATAACGCATAACGCATAACGCAAACGCATAACGCATAACGCATAACGCATAACGCATAACGCATAACGCATAACGCATAACGCATAACGCATAACGCATAACGCATGACGCATAACGCATAACGCATAACGCATAACGCATAACGCATAACGCATAACGCGTAACGCATAACGCCTAACGCCTAACGCATAACGCATAACGCATAACGCATAACGCATAACGCATAACGCATAACGCATAACGCATAACGCATAACGCATAACGCATAACGCATAACGCATAACGCATAACGCATAACGCATAACGCATAACGCATAACGCATAACGCATAACGCATAACGCATAACGCATAACGCATAACGCATAACGCATAACGCATAACGCATAACGCATAACGCATAACGCATAACGCATAACGCATAACGCATAACGCATAACGCATAACGCATAACGCATAACGCATAACGCATAACGCATAACGCATAACGCATAACGCATAACGCGTAACGCAAAACTCATAACGCATAACACATAACGCATAACGCATAACGCATAACGCATAACGTATAAACCATAAGGCATAACGCATAGCCCATAACGCATAACGCATAACGCGTAACGCATAACGCCTAACGCATAACGCATAACGCATAACGCATAACGCATAACGCATAACGCATAACGCATAACGCATAACGCATAACGCATAACGCATAACGCATAACGCATAACGCATAACGCATAACGCATAACGCATAACGCATAACGCATAACGCATAACGCATAACGCATAACGCATAACGCATAACGCATAACGCATAACGCATAACGCATAACGCGTAACGCAAAACTCATAACGCATAACACATAACGCATAACGCATAACGCATAACGCATAACGTATAAACCATAAGGCATAACGCATAGCCCATAACGCATAACGCATAACGCATAACGCATAAGGCATAAGCATAACGCATAACGCATAACGCATAACGCATAACGCATAACGCATAACGCATAACGCGTAACGCAAAACTCATAACGCATAACGCATAACGCATAACGCATAACGCATATGGCATAAGCATAACGCATAACGCATAACGCATAACGCATAACGCATAACGCATAACGCATAACGCATAACGCATAAGCATAACGCATAACGCATAACGCATAACGCATAACGCATAACGCATAACGCATAACGCATAACGCATAACGCATAACGCATAACGCATAACGCATAACGCATAACGCATAACGCATAACGCATAACGCATAACGCATAACGCATAACGCATAACGCATAACGCATAACGCATAACGCATAACCATAACGCATAACGCATAACGCATAACGCATAACGCTTAACGCATAACGCATAACGCATAACGCATAACGCATACCTAACGCATAACGCATAACGCATAACGCATAACGCATAACGCATAACGCATAACGCATAACGCATAACGCATAACGCATAACGCATAACGCATAACGCATAACGCATAACGCATAACGCATAACGCATAACGCATAACGCATAACGCATAACGCATAACGCATAACGCATAACGCATAACGCATAACGCATAACGCGTAACGCAAAACTCATAACGCATAACACATAACGCATAACGCATAACGCATAACGCATAACGCATAACGCATAACGCATAACGCATAACGCATAACGCATAACGCATAACGCGTAACGCAAAACTCATAACGCATAACGCATAACGCATAACGCATAACGCATATGGCATAAGCATAACGCATAACGCATAACGCATAACGCATAACGCATAACGCATAACGCATAACGCATAACGCATAACGCATAACGCATAACGCATAACGCATAACGCATAACGCATAACGCATAACGCATAACGCATAACGCGTAACGCAAAACTCATAACGCATAACACATAACGCATAACGCATAACGCATAACGCATAACGTATAAACCATAAGGCATAACGCATAGCCCATAACGCATAACGCATAACGCATAACGCATAAGGCATAAGCATAACGCATAACGCATAACGCATAACGCATAACGCATAACGCATAACGCATAACGCGTAACGCAAAACTCATAACGCATAACGCATAACGCATAACGCATAACGCATATGGCATAAGCATAACGCATAACGCATAACGCATAACGCATAACGCATAACGCATAACGCATAACGCATAACGCATAACGCATAACGCATAACGCATAACGCATAACGCATAACGCATAACGCATAACGCATAACGCATAACGCATAACGCATAACGCATAACGCATAACGCATAACGCATAATGCATAACGCATAACGCATAACGCATAACGCATAACGCATAACGCATAACGCATAACGCATAACGCATAACGCATAACGCATAACGCATAACGCATAACGCATAACCCATAACGCATAACTCATAACGCATAACGCTTAACGCGTAACGCATAACGCATAACGCATAACGCATAACGCATAACGCATAACGCATAACGCATAACGCATAACGCATAACGCATAACGCATAACGCATAACGCATAACGCATAACGCATAACGCATAACGCATAACGCATAACGCATAACGCATAACGCATAACGCATAACGCATAACGCATAACGCATAACGCATAACGCATAACGCATAACGCATAACGCATAACGCGTAACGCAAAACTCATAACGCATAACACATAACGCATAACGCATAACGCATAACGCATAACGCATAACGCATAACGCATAACGCATAACGCATAACGCATAACGCGTAACGCAAAACTCATAACGCATAACGCATAACGCATAACGCATAACGCATATGGCATAAGCATAACGCATAACGCATAACGCATAACGCATAACGCATAACGCATAACGCATAACGCATAACGCATAACGCGTAACGCAAGACTCATAACGCATAACACATAACGCATATCGCATAACGCATAACGCATAACGTATAAACCATAAGGCATAACGCATAGCCCATAACGCATAACGCATAACGCATAACGCATAATGCAAAAGTCATAACGCATAACGCATAACGCAAAACGCATAACGCATAACGCATAACGCATAACGCATAACGCATAACGCATAACGCATAACGCGTAACGCAAGACTCATAACGCATAACGCATAACGCATAAGGCATAAGCATAACGCATAACGCATAACGCATAACGCATAACGCATAACGCATAACGCGTAACGCAAAACTCATAACGCATAACGCATAACGCATAACGCATAACGCATAACGCATAACGCATAACGCATAACGCATAACGCATAACGCATAACGCATAACGCATAACGCATAACGCATAACGCATAACGCATAACGCATAACGCATAACGCATAACGCATAACGCATAACGCATAACGCATAACGCATAACGCATAACGCATAACGCATAACGCATAACGCGTAACGCAAAACTCATAACGCATAACACATAACGCATAACGCATAACGCATAACGCATAACGTATAAACCATAAGGCATAACGCATAGCCCATAACGCATAACGCATAACGCGTAACGCATAACGCCTAACGCATAACGCATAACGCATAACGCATAACGCATAACGCATAACGCATAACGCATAACGCATAACGCATAACGCATAACGCATAACGCATAACGCATAACGCATAACGCATAACGCATAACGCATAACGCATAACGCATAACGCATAACGCATAACGCATAACGCATAACGCATAACGCATAACGCATAACGCATAACGCATAACGCATAACGCATAACGCATAACCCATAACGCATAACTCATAACGCATAACGCTTAACGCGTAACGCATAACGCATAACGCATAACGCATAACGCATAACGCATAACGCATAACGCATAACGCATAACGCATAACGCATAACGCATAACGCATAACGCATAACGCATAACGCATAACGCATAACGCATAACGCATAACGCATAACGCATAACGCATAACGCATAACGCATAACGCGTAACGCAAAACTCATAACGCATAACACATAACGCATAACGCATAACGCATAACGCATAACGCATAACGCATAACGCATAACGCATAACGCATAACGCATAACGCGTAACGCAAAACTCATAACGCATAACGCATAACGCATAACGCATAACGCATATGGCATAAGCATAACGCATAACGCATAACGCATAACGCATAACGCATAACGCATAACGCATAACGCATAACGCATAACGCGTAACGCAAGACTCATAACGCATAACACATAACGCATATCGCATAACGCATAACGCATAACGCATAACGCATAACGCGTAACGCAAAACTCATAACGCATAACACATAACGCATAACGCATAACGCATAACGCATAACGCATAACGCATAACGCATAACGCATAACGCATAACGCATAACGCATAACGCATAACGCATAACGCGTAACGCAAAACTCATAACGCATAACGCATAACGCATAACGCATAACGCATATGGCATAAGCATAACGCATAACGCATAACGCATAACGCATAACGCATAACGCATAACGCATAACGCATAACGCATAACGCGTAACGCAAGACTCATAACGCATAACACATAACGCATATCGCATAACGCATAACGCATAACGTATAAACCATAAGGCATAACGCATAGCCCATAACGCATAACGCATAACGCATAACGCATAATGCAAAAGTCATAACGCATAACGCATAACGCAAAACGCATAACGCATAACGCATAACGCATAACGCATAACGCATAACGCATAACGCATAACGCGTAACGCAAGACTCATAACGCATAACGCATAACGCATAAGGCATAAGCATAACGCATAACGCATAACGCATAACGCATAACGCATAACGCATAACGCGTAACGCAAAACTCATAACGCATAACGCATAACGCATAACGCATAACGCATAACGCATAACGCATAACGCATAACGCATAACGCATAACGCATAACGCATAACGCATAACGCATAACGCATAACGCATAACGCATAACGCATAACGCATAACGCATAACGCATAACGCATAACGCATAACGCATAACGCATAACGCATAACGCATAACGCATAACGCATAACGCGTAACGCAAAACTCATAACGCATAACACATAACGCATAACGCATAACGCATAACGCATAACGTATAAACCATAAGGCATAACGCATAGCCCATAACGCATAACGCATAACGCGTAACGCATAACGCCTAACGCATAACGCATAACGCATAACGCATAACGCATAACGCATAACGCATAACGCATAACGCATAACGCATAACGCATAACGCATAACGCATAACGCATAACGCATAACGCATAACGCATAACGCATAACGCATAACGCATAACGCATAACGCATAACGCATAACGCATAACGCATAACGCATAACGCATAACGCATAACGCATAACGCATAACGCATAACGCATAACGCATAACGCATAACGCATAACGCATAACGCATAACGCATAACGCATAACGCATAACCCATAACGCATAACTCATAACTCATAACGCATAACGCATAACGCATAACGCATAACGCATAACGCATAACGCATGACGCATAACGCATAACGCATAACGCATAACGCATAACGCATAACGCATAACCCATAACGCATAACTCATAACGCATAACGCTTAACGCGTAACGCATAACGCATAACGCATAACGCATAACGCATAACGCATAACGCATAACGCATAACGCATAACGCATAACGCATAACGCATAACGCATAACGCATAACGCATAACGCATAACGCATAACGCATAACGCATAACGCATAACGCATAACGCATAACGCATAACGCATAACGCATAACGCATAACGCATAACGCATAACGCATAACGCATAACCCATAACGCATAACTCATAACGCATAACGCTTAACGCGTAACGCATAACGCATAACGCATAACGCATAACGCATAACGCATAACGCATAACGCATAACGCATAACGCATAACGCATAACGCATAACGCATAACGCATAACGCATAACGCATAACGCATAACGCATAACGCATAACGCATAACGCATAACGCATAACGCATAACGCATAACGCATAACGCATAACGCATAACGCATAACGCATAACGCATAACGCATAACGCATAACGCATAACGCATAACGCATAACGCATAACGCATAACGCATAACGCATAACGCATAACGCATAACGCATAACGCATAACGCATAACGCATAACGCATAACGCATAACGCATAACGCATAACGCATAACGCATAACGCATAACGCATAACGCATAACGCATAACGCATAACGCATAACGCATAACGCATAACGCATAACGCATAACGCATAACGCATAACGCATAACGCATAACGCATAACGCATAACGCATAACGCATAACGCATAACGCATAACGCATAACGCATAACGCATAACGCATAACGCATAACGCATAACGCATAACGCATAACGCATAACGCATAACGCATAACGCATAACGCATAACGCATAACGCATAACGCATAACGCATAACGCATAACGCATAACGCATAACGCATAACGCATAACGCATAACGCATAACGCATAACGCATAACGCATAACGCATAACGCATAACGCATAACGCATAACGCATAACGCATAACGCATAACGCATAACGCATAACGCATAACCCATAACGCATAACTCATAACGCATAACGCATAACGCATAACGCATAACGCATAACGCATAACGCATAACGCATAACGCATAACGCATAACGCATAACGCATAACGCATAACGCATAACGCATAACGCATAACCCATAACGCATAACTCATAACGCATAACGCTTAACGCGTAACGCATAACGCATAACGCATAACGCATAACGCATAACGCATAACGCATAACGCATAACGCATAACGCATAACGCATAACGCATAACGCATAACGCATAACGCATAACGCATTACGCATAACGCATAACGCATAACGCATAACGCATAACGCATAACGCATAACGCATAACGCATAACGCATAACGCATAACGCATAACGCATAACGCATAACGCATAACGCATAACGCATAACGCATAACGCATAACGCATAACGCATAACGCATAACGCATAACGCGTAACGCAAAACTCATAACGCATAACACATAACGCATAACGCATAACGCATAACGCATAACGTATAAACCATAAGGCATAACGCATAGCCCATAACGCATAACGCATAACGAATAACGCATAATGCAAAAGTCATAACGCATAACGCATAACGCATAACGCAAAACGCATAACGCATAACGCATAACGCATAACGCATAACGCATAACGCATAACGCATAACGCATAACGCATAACGCATAACGCATGACGCATAACGCATAACGCATAACGCATAACGCATAACGCATAACGCATAACGCGTAACGCATAACGCCTAACGCCTAACGCATAACGCATAACGCATAACGCATAACGCATAACGCATAACGCATAACGCATAACGCATAACGCATAACGCATAACGCATAACGCATAACGCATAACGCATAACGCATAACGCATAACGCATAACGCATAACGCATAACGCATAACGCATAACGCATAACGCATAACGCATAACGCATAACGCATAACGCATAACGCATAACGCATAACGCATAACGCATAACGCATAACGCATAACGCATAACGCATAACGCATAACGCATAACGCATAACGCATAACGCATAACGCATAACGCATAACGCATAACGCATAACGCATAACGCATAACGCATAACGCATAACGCATAACGCGTAACGCAAAACTCATAACGCATAACACATAACGCATAACGCATAACGCATAACGCATAACGTATAAACCATAAGGCATAACGCATAGCCCATAACGCATAACGCATAACGCGTAACGCATAACGCCTAACGCATAACGCATAACGCATAACGCATAACGCATAACGCATAACGCATAACGCATAACGCATAACGCATAACGCATAACGCATAACGCATAACGCATAACGCATAACGCATAACGCATAACGCATAACGCATAACGCATAACGCATAACGCATAACGCATAACGCATAACGCATAACGCATAACGCATAACGCATAACGCATAACGCATAACGCGTAACGCAAAACTCATAACGCATAACACATAACGCATAACGCATAACGCATAACGCATAACGTATAAACCATAAGGCATAACGCATAGCCCATAACGCATAACGCATAACGCATAACGCATAAGGCATAAGCATAACGCATAACGCATAACGCATAACGCATAACGCATAACGCATAACGCATAACGCGTAACGCAAAACTCATAACGCATAACGCATAACGCATAACGCATAACGCATATGGCATAAGCATAACGCATAACGCATAACGCATAACGCATAACGCATAACGCATAACGCATAACGCATAACGCATAACGCATAACGCATAACGCATAACGCATAACGCATAACGCATAACGCATAACGCATAACGCATAACGCATAACGCATAACGCATAACGCATAACGCATAACGCATAATGCATAACGCATAACGCATAACGCATAACGCATAACGCATAACGCATAACGCATAACGCATAACGCATAACGCATAACGCATAACGCATAACGCATAACGCATAACGCATAACCCATAACGCATAACTCATAACGCATAACGCTTAACGCGTAACGCATAACGCATAACGCATAACGCATAACGCATAACGCATAACGCATAACGCATAACGCATAACGCATAACGCATAACGCATAACGCATAACGCATAACGCATAACGCATAACGCATAACGCATAACGCATAACGCATAACGCATAACGCATAACGCATAACGCATAACGCATAACGCATAACGCATAACGCATAACGCATAACGCATAACGCATAACGCATAACGCATAACGCGTAACGCAAAACTCATAACGCATAACACATAACGCATAACGCATAACGCATAACGCATAACGCATAACGCATAACGCATAACGCATAACGCATAACGCATAACGCATAACGCGTAACGCAAAACTCATAACGCATAACGCATAACGCATAACGCATAACGCATATGGCATAAGCATAACGCATAACGCATAACGCATAACGCATAACGCATAACGCATAACGCATAACGCATAACGCATAACGCGTAACGCAAGACTCATAACGCATAACACATAACGCATATCGCATAACGCATAACGCATAACGTATAAACCATAAGGCATAACGCATAGCCCATAACGCATAACGCATAACGCATAACGCATAATGCAAAAGTCATAACGCATAACGCATAACGCAAAACGCATAACGCATAACGCATAACGCATAACGCATAACGCATAACGCATAACGCATAACGCGTAACGCAAGACTCATAACGCATAACGCATAACGCATAAGGCATAAGCATAACGCATAACGCATAACGCATAACGCATAACGCATAACGCATAACGCGTAACGCAAAACTCATAACGCATAACGCATAACGCATAACGCATAACGCATAACGCATAACGCATAACGCATAACGCATAACGCATAACGCATAACGCATAACGCATAACGCATAACGCATAACGCATAACGCATAACGCATAACGCATAACGCATAACGCATAACGCATAACGCATAACGCATAACGCATAACGCATAACGCATAACGCATAACGCATAACGCGTAACGCAAAACTCATAACGCATAACACATAACGCATAACGCATAACGCATAACGCATAACGTATAAACCATAAGGCATAACGCATAGCCCATAACGCATAACGCATAACGCGTAACGCATAACGCCTAACGCATAACGCATAACGCATAACGCATAACGCATAACGCATAACGCATAACGCATAACGCATAACGCATAACGCATAACGCATAACGCATAACGCATAACGCATAACGCATAACGCATAACGCATAACGCATAACGCATAACGCATAACGCATAACGCATAACGCATAACGCATAACGCATAACGCATAACGCATAACGCATAACGCATAACGCATAACGCATAACGCATAACGCATAACGCATAACGCATAACGCATAACGCATAACGCATAACGCATAACGCATAACGCATAACGCATAACGCATAACGCATAACGCATAACGCATAACGCATAACCCATAACGCATAACTCATAACTCATAACGCATAACGCATAACGCATAACGCATAACGCATAACGCATAACGCATAACGCATAACGCATAACGCATAACGCATAACGCATAACGCATAACGCATAACCCATAACGCATAACTCATAACGCATAACGCTTAACGCGTAACGCATAACGCATAACGCATAACGCATAACGCATAACGCATAACGCATAACGCATAACGCATAACGCATAACGCATAACGCATAACGCATAACGCATAACGCATAACGCATAACGCATAACGCATAACGCATAACGCATAACGCATAACGCATAACGCATAACGCATAACGCATAACGCATAACGCATAACGCATAACGCATAACGCATAACGCATAACGCATAACGCATAACCCATAACGCATAACTCATAACGCATAACGCTTAACGCGTAACGCATAACGCATAACGCATAACGCATAACGCATAACGCATAACGCATAACGCATAACGCATAACGCATAACGCATAACGCATAACGCATAACGCATAACGCATAACGCATAACGCATAACGCATAACGCATAACGCATAACGCATAACGCATAACGCATAACGCATAACGCATAACGCATAACGCATAACGCATAACGCATAACGCATAACGCGTAACGCAAAACTCATAACGCATAACACATAACGCATAACGCATAACGCATAACGCATAACGTATAAACCATAAGGCATAACGCATAGCCCATAACGCATAACGCATAACGCATAACGCATAAGGCATAAGCATAACGCATAACGCATAACGCATAACGCATAACGCATAACGCATAACGCGTAACGCAAAACTCATAACGCATAACGCATAACGCATAACGCATAACGCATATGGCATAAGCATAACGCATAACGCATAACGCATAACGCATAACGCATAACGCATAACGCATAACGCATAACGCATAACGCATAACGCATAACGCATAACGCATAACGCATAACGCATAACGCATAACGCATAACGCATAACGCATAACGCATAACGCATAACGCATAACGCATAACGCATAACGCATAACGCATAACGCATAACGCATAACGCATAACGCATAACGCATAACGCATAACGCATAACGCATAACGCATAACGCATAACGCATAACGCATAACGCATAACGCATAACGCATAACGCATAACGCATAACGCATAACGCATAACGCATAACGCATAACGCATAACGCATAACGCATAACGCATAACCCATAACGCATAACTCATAACGCATAACGCTTAACGCGTAACGCATAACGCATAACGCATAACGCATAACGCATAACGCATAACGCATAACGCATAACGCATAACGCATAACGCGTAACGCAAAACTCATAACGCATAACACATAACGCATAACGCATAACGCATAACGCATAACGCATAACGTATAAACCATAAGGCATAACGCATAGCCCATAACGCATAACGCATAACGCATAACGCATAAGGCATAAGCATAACGCATAACGCATAACGCATAACGCATAACGCATAACGCGTAACGCAAAACTCATAACGCATAACGCATAACGCATAACGCATAACGCATATGGCATAAGCATAACGCATAACGCATAACGCATAACGCATAACGCATAACGCATAACGCATAACGCATAACGCATAACGCATAACGCATAACGCATAACGCATAACGCATAACGCATAACGCATAACGCATAACGCATAACGCATAACGCATAACGCATAACGCATAACGCATAACGCATAACGCATAACGCATAACGCATAACGCATAACGCGTAACGCAAGACTCATAACGCATAACACATAACGCATATCGCATAACGCATAACGCATAACGTATAAACCATAAGGCATAACGCATAGCCCATAACGCATAACGCATAACGCATAACGCATAATGCAAAAGTCATAACGCATAACGCATAACGCAAAACGCATAACGCATAACGCATAACGCATAACGCATAACGCATAACGCGTAACGCAAGACTCATAACGCATAACACATAACGCATATCGCATAACGCATAACGCATAACGTATAAACCATAAGGCATAACGCATAGCCCATAACGCATAACGCATAACGCATAACGCATAATGCAAAAGTCATAACGCATAACGCATAACGCAAAACGCATAACGCATAACGCATAACGCATAACGCATAACGCATAACGCATAACGCGTAACGCAAGACTCATAACGCATAACGCATAACGCATAAGGCATAAGCATAACGCATAACGCATAACGCATAACGCATAACGCATAACGCATAACGCATAACGCGTAACGCAAAACTCATAACGCATAACGCATAACGCATAACGCATAACGCATATGGCATAAGCATAACGCATAACGCATAACGCATAACGCATAACGCATAACGCATAACGCATAACGCATAACGCATAATGCAAAAGTCATAACGCATAACGCATAACGCAAAACGCATAACGCATAACGCATAACGCATAACGCATAACGCATAACGCATAACGCGTAACGCAAGACTCATAACGCATAACACATAACGCATATCGCATAACGCATAACGCATAACGTATAAACCATAAGGCATAACGCATAGCCCATAACGCATAACGCATAACGCATAACGCATAACGCATAACCCATAACGCATAACGCATAACGCATAACGCATAACGCATAACGCATAACGCATAACGCATAACGCATAACGCATAACGCATAACGCATAACGCATAACGCATAACGCATAACGCATAACGCATAACGCATAACGCATAACGCATAACGCATAACGCATAACGCATAACGCATAACGCATAACGCATAACGCATAACGCATAACGCATAACGCATAACGCATAACGCATAACGCATAACGCATAACGCATAACGCATAACGCATAACGCATAACGCGTAACGCAAAACTCATAACGCATAACACATAACGCATAACGCATAACGCATAACGCATAACGTATAAACCATAAGGCATAACGCATAGCCCATAACGCATAACGCATAACGCATAACGCATAATGCAAAAGTCATAACGCATAACGCATAACGCATAACGCAAAACGCATAACGCATAACGCATAACGCATAACGCATAACGCATAACGCATAACGCATAACGCATAACGCATAACGCATAACGCATAACGCATAACGCATAACGCATAACGCATAACGCATAACGCATAACGCATAACGCATAACGCATAACGCATAACGCATAACGCATAACGCATAACGCATAACGCATAACGCATAACGCATAACGCATAACGCATAACGCATAACGCATAACGCATAACGCATAACGCATAACGCATAACGCATAACGCGTAACGCAAAACTCATAACCCATAACGCATAACGCATAACGCATAACGCATAACGCATAACGCATAACGCATAACGCATAACGCATAACGCATAACGCATAACGCATAACGCATAACGCATAACGCATAACGCATAACGCATAACGCATAACGCATAACGCATAACGCATAACGCATAACGCATAACGCATAACGCATAACGCATAACGCATAACGCATAACGCATAACGCATAACGCATAACGCAGAACGCACAACGCACAACGCACAACGCACAACGCACAACGCACAACGCACAACGCACAACGCACAACGCACAACGCATAACGCATAACGCATAACGCATAACGCATAACGCAAATAACGCATAACGCATAACGCATAACGCATAACGCATAACGCATAACGCATAACGCATAACGCATAACGCATAACGCATAACGCATAACGCATAACGCATAAGGCATAAGCATAACGCATAACGCATAACGCATAACGCATAACGCATAACGCATAACGCATAACGCATAACGCATAACGCATAACGCATAACGCATAACGCATAACGCATAACGCATAACGCATAACGCATAACGCATGACGCATAACGCATAACGCATAACGCATAACGCATAACGCATAACGCATAACGCATAACGCATAACGCATAACGCATAACGCATAACGCATAACGCAAATAACGCATAACGCATAACGCATAACGCATAACGCATAACGCATAACGCATAACGCATAACGCATAACGCGTAACGCAAAACTCATAACGCATAACGCATAACGCATAACGCATAACGCATAACGCATAACGCATAACGCATAACGCATAACGCATAACGCATAACGCATAACGCATAACGCATAACGCATAACGCATAACGCATAACGCATAACGCATAACGCATAACGCATAACGCATAACGCATAACGCATAACGCATAACGCATAACGCATAACGCATAACGCATAACGCATAACGCATAACGCATAACGCATAACGCATAACGCATAACGCATAACGCATAACGCATAACGCATAACGCATAACGCATAACGCATAACGCATAACGCATAACGCATAACGCATAACGCATAACGCATAACGCATAACGCATAACGCATAACGCATAACGCATAACGCATAACGCATAACGCATAACGCATAACGCATAACGCATAACGCATAACGCATAACGCATAACGCATAACGCATAACGCATAACGCATAACGCGTAACGCAAAACTCATAACGCATAACGCATAACGCATAACGCATATGGCATAAGCATAACGCATAACGCATAACGCATAACGCATAACGCATAACGCATAACGCATAACGCATAACGCATAACGCATAACGCATAACGCATAACGCATAACGCATAACGCATAACGCATAACGCATAACGCATAACGCATAACGCATAACGCATAACGCATAACGCATAACGCGTAACGCAAAACTCATAACGCATAACACATAACGCATAACGCATAACGCATAACGCATAACGTATAAACCATAAGGCATAACGCATAGCCCATAACGCATAACGCATAACGCATAACGCATAATGCAAAAGTCATAACGCATAACGCATAACGCATAACGCAAAACGCATAACGCATAACGCATAACGCATAACGCATAACGCATAACGCATAACGCACAACGCACAACGCACAACGCACAACGCACAACGCACAACGCACAACGCACAACGCACAACGCATAACGCATAACGCATAACGCATAACGCATAACGCATAACGCAAATAACGCATAACGCATAACGCATAACGCATAACGCATAACGCATAACGCATAACGCATAACGCATAACGCATAACGCATAACGCATAACGCATAACGCATAAGGCATAAGCATAACGCATAACGCATAACGCATAACGCATAACGCATAACGCATAACGCATAACGCATAACGCATAACGCATAACGCATAACGCATAACGCATAACGCATAACGCATGACGCATAACGCATAACGCATAACGCATAACGCATAACGCATAACGCATAACGCATAACGCATAACGCATAACGCATAACGCATAACGCATAACGCAAATAACGCATAACGCATAACGCATAACGCATAACGCATAACGCATAACGCATAACGCATAACGCATAACGCATAACGCGTAACGCAAAACTCATAACGCATAACGCATAACGCATAACGCATAACGCAAATAACGCATAACGCATAACGCATAACGCATAACGCATAACGCATAACGCATAACGCATAACGCATAACGCATAACGCATAACGCATAACGCATAACGCATAACGCATAACGCATAACGCATAACGCATAACGCATAACGCATAACGCATAACGCATAACGCATAACGCATAACGCATAACGCATAACGCATAACGCATAACGCATAACGCATAACGCATAACGCATAACGCATAACGCATAACGCATAACGCATAACGCATAACGCATAACGCATAACGCATAACGCATAACGCATAACGCATAACGCATAACGCATAACGCATAACGCATAACGCATAACGCATAACGCATAACGCATAACGCATAACGCATAACGCGTAACGCAAAACTCATAACGCATAACGCATAACGGATAACGCATAACGCATATGGCATAAGCATAACGCATAACGCATAACGCATAACGCATAACGCATAACGCATAACGCATAACGCATAACGCATAACGCATAACGCATAACGCATAACGCATAACGCATAACGCATAACGCATAACGCATAACGCATAACGCATAACGCATAACGCGTAACGCAAAACTCATAACGCATAACACATAACGCATAACGCATAACGCATAACGCATAACGTATAAACCATAAGGCATAACGCATAGCCCATAACGCATAACGCATAACGCATAACGCATAATGCAAAAGTCATAACGCATAACGCATAACGCATAACGCAAAACGCATAACGCATAACGCATAACGCATAACGCATAACGCATAACGCATAACGCATAACGCATAACGCATAACGCATAACGCATAACGCATAACGCATAACGCATAACGCATAACGCATAACGCATAACGCATAACGCATAACGCATAACGCATAACGCATAACGCATAACGCATAACGCATAACGCATAACGCATAACGCATAACGCATAACGCATAACGCATAACGCATAACGCATAAAGCATAACGCATAACGCATAACGCATAACGCATAACGCATAACGCATAACGCATAACGCATAACGCATAACGCATAACGCATAACGCATAACGCATAACGCATAACGCATAACGCATAACGCATAACGCACAACGCACAACGCACAACGCACAACGCACAACGCACAACGCACAACGCACAACGCACAACGCATAACGCATAACGCATAACGCATAACGCATAACGCATAACGCAAATAACGCATAACGCATAACGCATAACGCATAACGCATAACGCATAACGCATAACGCATAACGCATAACGCATAAGGCATAAGCATAACGCATAACGCATAACGCATAACGCATAACGCATAACGCATAACGCATAACGCACAACGCACAACGCACAACGCACAACGCACAACGCACAACGCACAACGCATAACGCATAACGCATAACGCATAACGCATAACGCATAACGCAAATAACGCATAACGCATAACGCATAACGCATAACGCATAACGCATAACGCATAACGCATAACGCATAACGCATAACGCATAACGCATAACGCATAACGCATAACGCATAACGCATAACGCATAACGCATAACGCATAACGCATAACGCATAACGCATAACGCATAACGCGTAACGCAAAACTCATAACGCATAACGCATAACGCATAACGCATAACGCATATGGCATAAGCATAACGCATAACGCATAACGCATAACGCATAACGCATAACGCATAACGCATAACGCATAACGCATAACGCATAACGCATAACGCATAACGCATAACGCATAACGCATAACGCATAACGCATAACGCATAACGCGTAACGCAAAACTCATAACGCATAACACATAACGCATAACGCATAACGCATAACGCATAACGTATAAACCATAAGGCATAACGCATAGCCCATAACGCATAACGCATAACGCATAACGCATAATGCAAAAGTCATAACGCATAACGCATAACGCATAACGCAAAACGCATAACGCATAACGCATAACGCATAACGCATAACGCATAACGCATAACGCATAACGCATAACGCATAACGCATAACGCATAACGCATAACGCATAACGCATAACGCATAACGCATAACGCATAACGCATAACGCATAACGCATAACGCATAACCCATAACGCATAACTCATAACGCATAACGCTTAACGCGTAACGCATAACGCATAACGCATAACGCATAACGCATAACGCATAACGCATAACGCATAACGCATAACGCATAACGCATAACGCATAACGCATAACGCATAACGCATAACGCATAACGCATAACGCATAACGCATAACGCATAACGCATAACGCATAACGCATAACGCATAACGCATAACGCATAACGCATAACGCATAACGCATAACGCATAACGCGTAACGCAAAACTCATAACGCATAACACATAACGCATAACGCATAACGCATAACGCATAACGTATAAACCATAAGGCATAACGCATAGCCCATAACGCATAACGCATAACGCATAACGCATAAGGCATAAGCATAACGCATAACGCATAACGCATAACGCATAACGCATAACGCATAACGCGTAACGCAAAACTCATAACGCATAACGCATAACGCATAACGCATAACGCATATGGCATAAGCATAACGCATAACGCATAACGCATAACGCATAACGCATAACGCATAACGCATAACGCATAACGCATAACGCATAACGCATAACGCATAACGCATAACGCATAACGCATAACGCATAACGCATAACGCATAACGCATAACGCATAACGCATAACGCGTAACGCAAGACTCATAACGCATAACACATAACGCATATCGCATAACGCATAACGCATAACGTATAAACCATAAGGCATAACGCATAGCCCATAACGCATAACGCATAACGCATAACGCATAATGCAAAAGTCATAACGCATAACGCATAACGCAAAACGCATAACGCATAACGCATAACGCATAACGCATAACGCATAACGCATAACGCGTAACGCAAGACTCATAACGCATAACACATAACGCATATCGCATAACGCATAACGCATAACGCATAACGCGTAACGCAAAACTCATAACGCATAACGCATAACGCATAACGCATAACGCATAACGCATAACGCATAACGCATAACGCATAACGCATAACGCATAACGCATAACGCATAACGCATAACGCATAACGCATAACGCATAACGCATAACGCATAACGCATAACGCATAACGCATAACGCATAACGCATAACGCATAACGCATAACGCATAACGCATAACGCATAACGCATAACGCATAACGCATAACGCATAACGCATAACGCATAACGCATAACGCATAACGCATAACGCATAACGCATAACGCATAACGCATAACGCATAACGCATAACGCATAACGCATAACGCATAACGCATAACGCATAACGCATAACGCATAACGCATAACGCATAACGCATAACGCATAACGCATAACGCGTAACGCAAAACTCATAACGCATAACGCATAACGCATAACGCATAACGCATATGGCATAAGCATAACGCATAACGCATAACGCATAACGCATAACGCATAACGCATAACGCATAACGCATAACGCATAACGCATAACGCATAACGCATAACGCATAACGCATAACGCATAACGCATAACGCATAACGCATAACGCATAACGCATAACGCATAACGCGTAACGCAAAACTCATAACGCATAACACATAACGCATAACGCATAACGCATAACGCATAACGTATAAACCATAAGGCATAACGCATAGCCCATAACGCATAACGCATAACGCATAACGCATAATGCAAAAGTCATAACGCATAACGCATAACGCATAACGCAAAACGCATAACGCATAACGCATAACGCATAACGCATAACGCATAACGCATAACGCATAACGCATAACGCATAACGCATAACGCATAACGCATAACGCATAACGCATAACGCATAACGCATAACGCATAACGCATAACGCATAACCCATAACGCATAACTCATAACGCATAACGCTTAACGCGTAACGCATAACGCATAACGCATAACGCATAACGCATAACGCATAACGCATAACGCATAACGCATAACGCATAACGCATAACGCATAACGCATAACGCATAACGCATAACGCATAACGCATAACGCATAACGCATAACGCATAACGCATAACGCATAACGCATAACGCATAACGCATAACGCATAACGCATAACGCATAACGCGTAACGCAAAACTCATAACGCATAACACATAACGCATAACGCATAACGCATAACGCATAACGTATAAACCATAAGGCATAACGCATAGCCCATAACGCATAACGCATAACGCATAACGCATAAGGCATAAGCATAACGCATAACGCATAACGCATAACGCATAACGCATAACGCATAACGCGTAACGCAAAACTCATAACGCATAACGCATAACGCATAACGCATAACGCATATGGCATAACGCATAACGCATAACGCATAACGCATAACGCATAACGCGTAACGCAAGACTCATAACGCATAACACATAACGCATATCGCATAACGCATAACGCATAACGTATAAACCATAAGGCATAACGCATAGCCCATAACGCATAACGCATAACGCATAACGCATAATGCAAAAGTCATAACGCATAACGCATAACGCAAAACGCATAACGCATAACGCATAACGCATAACGCATAACGCATAACGCATAACGCGTAACGCAAGACTCATAACGCATAACACATAACGCATATCGCATAACGCATAACGCATAACGTATAAACCATAAGGCATAACGCATAGCCCATAACGCATAACGCATAACGCATAACGCATAATGCAAAAGTCATAACGCATAACGCATAACGCAAAACGCATAACGCATAACGCATAACGCATAACGCATAACGCATAACGCATAACGCGTAACGCAAGACTCATAACGCATAACGCATAACGCATAAGGCATAAGCATAACGCATAACGCATAACGCATAACGCATAACGCATAACGCATAACGCGTAACGCAAAACTCATAACGCATAACGCATAACGCATAACGCATAACGCATATGGCATAAGCATAACGCATAACGCATAACGCATAACGCATAACGCATAACGCATAACGCATAACGCATAATGCAAAAGTCATAACGCATAACGCATAACGCAAAACGCATAACGCATAACGCATAACGCATAACGCATAACGCATAACGCATAACGCATAACGCATAACGCGTAACGCAAGACTCATAACGCATAACACATAACGCATATCGCATAACGCATAACGCATAACGTATAAACCATAAGGCATAACGCATAGCCCATAACGCATAACGCATAACGCATAACGCATAACCCATAACGCATAACGCATAACGCATAACGCATAACGCATAACGCATAACGCATAACGCATAACGCATAACGCATAACGCATAACGCATAACGCATAACGCATAACGCATAACGCATAACGCATAACGCATAACGCATAACGCATAACGCATAACGCATAACGCATAACGCATAACGCATAACGCATAACGCATAACGCATAACGCATAACGCATAACGCATAACGCATAACGCATAACGCATAACGCATAACGCATAACGCATAACGCGTAACGCAAAACTCATAACGCATAACACATAACGCATAACGCATGACGCATAACGCATAACGTATAAACCATAAGGCATAACGCATAGCCCATAACGCATAACGCATAACGCATAACGCATAATGCAAAAGTCATAACGCATAACGCATAACGCATAACGCAAAACGCATAACGCATAACGCATAACGCATAACGCATAACGCATAACGCATAACGCATAACGCATAACGCATAACGCATAACGCATAACGCATAACGCATAACGCATAACGCATAACGCATAACGCATAACGCATAACGCATAACGCATAACGCATAACGCATAACGCATAACGCATAACGCATAACGCATAACGCATAACGCATAACGCATAACGCATAACGCATAACGCATAACCCATAACGCATAACGCATAACGCATAACGCATAACGCGTAACGCAAAACTCATAACCCATAACGCATAACGCATAACGCATAACGCATAACGCATAACGCATAACGCATAACGCATAACGCATAACGCATAACGCATAACGCATAACGCATAACGCATAACGCATAACGCATAACGCATAACGCATAACGCATAATGCATAACGCATAACGCATAACGCATAACGCATAACGCAGAACGCACAACGCACAACGCACAACGCACAACGCACAACGCACAACGCACAACGCACAACGCACAACGCACAACGCATAACGCATAACGCATAACGCATAACGCATAACGCATAACGCAAATAACGCATAACGCATAACGCATAACGCATAACGCATAACGCATAACGCATAACGCATAACGCATAACGCATAACGCATAACGCATAACGCATAAGGCATAAGCATAACGCATAACGCATAACGCATAACGCATAACGCATAACGCATAACGCATAACGCATAACGCATAACGCATAACGCATAACGCATAACGCATAACGCATAACGCATGACGCATAACGCATAACGCATAACGCATAACGCATAACGCATAACGCATAACGCATAACGCATAACGCATAACGCATAACGCATAACGCAAATAACGCATAACGCATAACGCATAACGCATAACGCATAACGCATAACGCATAACGCATAACGCGTAACGCAAAACTCATAACGCATAACGCATAACGCATAACGCATAACGCATAACGCATAACGCATAACGCATAACGCATAACGCATAACGCATAACGCATAACGCATAACGCATAACGCATAACGCATAACGCATAACGCATAACGCATAACGCATAACGCATAACGCATAACGCATAACGCATAACGCATAACGCATAACGCATAACGCATAACGCATAACGCATAACGCATAACGCATAACGCATAACGCATAACGCATAACGCATAACGCATAACGCATAACGCATAACGCATAACGCATAACGCATAACGCATAACGCATAACGCATAACGCATAACGCATAACGCATAACGCATAACGCATAACGCATAACGCATAACGCATAACGCATAACGCATAACGCATAACGCATAACGCATAACGCGTAACGCAAAACTCATAACGCATAACGCATAACGCATAACGCATAACGCATATGGCATAAGCATAACGCATAACGCATAACGCATAACGCATAACATATAACGCATAACGCATAACGCATAACGCATAACGCATAACGCATAACGCATAACGCATAACGCATAACGCATAACGCATAACGCATAACGCATAACGCGTAACGCAAAACTCATAACGCATAACACATAACGCATAACGCATAACGCATAACGCATAACGTATAAACCATAAGGCATAACGCATAGCCCATAACGCATAACGCATAACGCATAACGCATAATGCAAAAGTCATAACGCATAACGCATAACGCATAACGCAAAACGCATAACGCATAACGCATAACGCATAACGCATAACGCATAACGCATAACGCACAACGCACAACGCACAACGCACAACGCACAACGCACAACGCACAACGCACAACGCACAACGCATAACGCATAACGCATAACGCATAACGCATAACGCATAACGCAAATAACGCATAACGCATAACGCATAACGCATAACGCATAACGCATAACGCATAACGCATAACGCATAACGCATAACGCATAACGCATAACGCATAACGCATAAGGCATAAGCATAACGCATAACGCATAACGCATAACGCATAACGCATAACGCATAACGCATAACGCATAACGCATAACGCATAACGCATAACGCATAACGCATAACGCATAACGCATAACGCATGACGCATAACGCATAACGCATAACGCATAACGCATAACGCATAACGCATGACGCATAACGCATAACGCATAACGCATAACGCATAACGCAAATAACGCATAACGCATAACGCATAACGCATAACGCATAACGCATAACGCATAACGCATAACGCGTAACGCAAAACTCATAACGCATAACGCATAACGCATAACGCATAACGCATAACGCATAACGCATAACGCATAACGCATAACGCATAACGCATAACGCATAACGCATAACGCATAACGCATAACGCATAACGCATAACGCATAACGCATAACGCATAACGCATAACGCATAACGCATAACGCATAACGCATAACGCATAACGCATAACGCATAACGCATAACGCATAACGCATAACGCATAACGCATAACGCATAACGCATAACGCATAACGCATAACGCATAACGCATAACGCATAACGCATAACGCATAACGCATAACGCATAACGCATAACGCATAACGCATAACGCATAACGCATAACGCATAACGCATAACGCATAACGCATAACGCATAACGCATAACGCATAACGCATAACGCATAACGCATAACGCATAACGCATAACGCATAACGCATAACGCATAACGCATAACGCATAACGCATAACGCATAACGCATAACGCATAACGCATAACGCATAACGCATAACGCGTAACGCAAAACTCATAACGCATAACGCATAACGCATAACGCATAACGCATATGGCATAAGCATAACGCATAACGCATAACGCATAACGCATAACGCATAACGCATAACGCATAACGCATAACGCATAACGCATAACGCATAACGCATAACGCATAACGCATAACGCATAACGCATAACGCATAACGCATAACGCATAACGCATAACGCATAACGCGTAACGCAAAACTCATAACGCATAACACATAACGCATAACGCATAACGCATAACGCATAACGTATAAACCATAAGGCATAACGCATAGCCCATAACGCATAACGCATAACGCATAACGCATAATGCAAAAGTCATAACGCATAACGCATAACGCATAACGCAAAACGCATAACGCATAACGCATAACGCATAACGCATAACGCATAACGCATAACGCATAACGCATAACGCATAACGCATAACGCATAACGCATAACGCATAACGCATAACGCATAACGCATAACGCATAACGCATAACGCATAACCCATAACGCATAACTCATAACGCATAACGCTTAACGCGTAACGCATAACGCATAACGCATAACGCATAACGCATAACGCATAACGCATAACGCATAACGCATAACGCATAACGCATAACGCATAACGCATAACGCATAACGCATAACGCATAACGCATAACGCATAACGCATAACGCATAACGCATAACGCATAACGCATAACGCATAACGCATAACGCATAACGCATAACGCATAACGCATAACGCATAACGCATAACGCATAACGCATAACGCATAACGCATAACGCATAACGCGTAACGCAAAACTCATAACGCATAACACATAACGCATAACGCGTAACGCATAACGCATAACGTATAAACCATAAGGCATAACGCATAGCCCATAACGCATAACGCATAACGCATAACGCATAAGGCATAAGCATAACGCATAACGCATAACGCATAACGCATAACGCATAACGCATAACGCGTAACGCAAAACTCATAACGCATAACGCATAACGCATAACGCATAACGCATATGGCATAAGCATAACGCATAACGCATAACGCATAACGCATAACGCATAACGCATAACGCATAACGCATAACGCATAACGCATAACGCATAACGCATAACGCATAACGCATAACGCATAACGCATAACGCATAACGCATAACGCATAACGCATAACGCATAACGCATAACGCATAACGCGTAACGCAAGACTCATAACGCATAACACATAACGCATATCGCATAACGCATAACGCATAACGTATAAACCATAAGGCATAACGCATAGCCCATAACGCATAACGCATAACGCATAACGCATAATGCAAAAGTCATAACGCATAACGCATAACGCAAAACGCATAACGCATAACGCATAACGCATAACGCATAACGCATAACGCATAACGCGTAACGCAAGACTCATAACGCATAACACATAACGCATATCGCATAACGCATAACGCATAACGTATAAACCATAAGGCATAACGCATAGCCCATAACGCATAACGCATAACGCATAACGCATAATGCAAAAGTCATAACGCATAACGCATAACGCAAAACGCATAACGCATAACGCATAACGCATAACGCATAACGCATAACGCATAACGCGTAACGCAAGACTCATAACGCATAACGCATAACGCATAAGGCATAAGCATAACGCATAACGCATAACGCATAACGCATAACGCATAACGCATAACGCGTAACGCAAAACTCATAACGCATAACGCATAACGCATAACGCATAACGCATATGGCATAAGCATAACGCATAACGCATAACGCATAACGCATAACGCATAACGCATAACGCATAACGCATAACGCATAATGCAAAAGTCATAACGCATAACGCATAACGCAAAACGCATAACGCATAACGCATAACGCATAACGCATAACGCATAACGCATAACGCATAACGCGTAACGCAAGACTCATAACGCATAACACATAACGCATATCGCATAACGCATAACGCATAACGTATAAACCATAAGGCATAACGCATAGCCCATAACGCATAACGCATAACGCATAACGCATAACCCATAACGCATAACGCATAACGCATAACGCATAACGCATAACGCATAACGCATAACGCATAACGCATAACGCATAACGCATAACGCATAACGCATAACGCATAACGCATAACGCATAACGCATAACGCATAACGCATAACGCATAACGCATAACGCATAACGCATAACGCATAACGCATAACGCATAACGCATAACGCATAACGCATAACGCATAACGCATAACGCGTAACGCAAAACTCATAACGCATAACACATAACGCATAACGCATGACGCATAACGCATAACGTATAAACCATAAGGCATAACGCATAGCCCATAACGCATAACGCATAACGCATAACGCATAATGCAAAAGTCATAACGCATAACGCATAACGCATAACGCAAAACGCATAACGCATAACGCATAACGCATAACGCATAACGCATAACGCATAACGCATAACGCATAACGCATAACGCATAACGCATAACGCATAACGCATAACGCATAACGCATAACGCATAACGCATAACGCATAACGCATAACGCATAACGCATAACGCATAACGCATAACGCATAACGCATAACGCATAACGCATAACGCATAACCCATAACGCATAACGCATAACGCATAACCCATAACGCATAACGCATAACGCATAACGCATAACGCATAACGCATAACGCATAAGGCATAAGCATAACGCATAACGCATAACGCATAACGCATAACGCATAACGCATAACGCATAACGCATAACGCATAACGCATAACGCATAACGCATAACGCATAACGCATAACGCATAACGCATAACGCATGACGCATAACGCATAACGCATAACGCATAACGCATAACGCATAACGCATAACGCATAACGCATAACGCATAACGCATAACGCATAACGCATAACGCAAATAACGCATAACGCATAACGCATAACGCATAACGCATAACGCATAACGCATAACGCATAACGCGTAACGCAAAACTCATAACGCATAACGCATAACGCATAACGCATAACGCATAACGCATAACGCATAACGCATAACGCATAACGCATAACGCATAACGCATAACGCATAACGCATAACGCATAACGCATAACGCATAACGCATAACGCATAACGCATAACGCATAACGCATAACGCATAACGCATAACGCATAACGCATAACGCATAACGCATAACGCATAACGCATAACGCATAACGCATAACGCATAACGCATAACGCATAACGCATAACGCATAACGCATAACGCATAACGCATAACGCATAACGCATAACGCATAACGCATAACGCATAACGCATAACGCATAACGCATAACGCATAACGCATAACGCATAACGCATAACGCATAACGCATAACGCATAACGCATAACGCATAACGCATAACGCATAACGCATAACGCATAACGCATAACGCATAACGCATAACGCATAACGCATAACGCGTAACGCAAAACTCATAACCCATAACGCATAACGCATAACGCATAACGCATATGGCATAAGCATAACGCATAACGCATAACGCATAACGCATAACGCATAACGCATAACGCATAACGCATAACGCATAACGCATAACGCATAACGCATAACGCATAACGCATAACGCATAACGCATAACGCATAACGCATAACGCATAACGCGTAACGCAAAACTCATAACGCATAACACATAACGCATAACGCATAACGCATAACGCATAACGTATAAACCATAAGGCATAACGCATAGCCCATAACGCATAACGCATAACGCATAATGCAAAAGTCATAACGCATAACGCATAACGCATAACGCAAAACGCATAACGCATAACGCATAACGCATAACGCATAACGCATAACGCATAACGCACAACGCACAACGCACAACGCACAACGCACAACGCACAACGCACAACGCACAACGCACAACGCATAACGCATAACGCATAACGCATAACGCATAACGCATAACGCAAATAACGCATAACGCATAACGCATAACGCATAACGCATAACGCATAACGCATAACGCATAACGCATAACGCATAACGCATAACGCATAACGCATAAGGCATAAGCATAACGCATAACGCATAACGCATAACGCATAACGCATAACGCATAACGCATAACGCATAACGCATAACGCATAACGCATAACGCATAACGCATAACGCATAACGCATGACGCATAACGCATAACGCATAACGCATAACGCATAACGCATAACGCATAACGCATAACGCATAACGCATAACGCATAACGCATAACGCAAATAACGCATAACGCATAACGCATAACGCATAACGCATAACGCATAACGCATAACGCATAACGCGTAACGCAAAACTCATAACGCATAACGCATAACGCATAACGCATAACGCATAACGCATAACGCATAACGCATAACGCATAACGCATAACGCATAACGCATAACGCATAACGCATAACGCATAACGCATAACGCATAACGCATAACGCATAACGCATAACGCATAACGCATAACGCATAACGCATAACGCATAACGCATAACGCATAACGCATAACGCATAACGCATAACGCATAACGCATAACGCATAACGCATAACGCATAACGCATAACGCATAACGCATAACGCATAACGCATAACGCATAACGCATAACGCATAACGCATAACGCATAACGCATAACGCATAACGCATAACGCATAACGCATAACGCATAACGCATAACGCATAACGCATAACGCATAACGCATAACGCATAACGCATAACGCATAACGCATAACGCATAACGCATAACGCATAACGCATAACGCGTAACGCAAAACTCATAACGCATAACGCATAACGCATAACGCATAACGCATATGGCATAAGCATAACGCATAACGCATAACGCATAACGCATAACGCATAACGCATAACGCATAACGCATAACGCATAACGCATAACGCATAACGCATAACGCATAACGCATAACGCATAACGCATAACGCATAACGCATAACGCATAACGCATAACGCATAACGCATAACGCATAACGCGTAACGCAAAACTCATAACGCATAACACATAACGCATAACGCATAACGCATAACGCATAACGTATAAACCATAAGGCATAACGCATAGCCCATAACGCATAACGCATAACGCATAACGCATAATGCAAAAGTCATAACGCATAACGCATAACGCATAACGCAAAACGCATAACGCATAACGCATAACGCATAACGCATAACGCATAACGCATAACGCATAACGCATAACGCATAACGCATAACGCATAACGCATAACGCATAACGCATAACGCATAACGCATAACGCATAACGCATAACGCATAACGCATAACGCATAACGCATAACGCATAACGCATAACGCATAACGCATAACGCATAACGCATAACGCATAACGCATAACGCATAACGCATAAAGCATAACGCATAACGCATAACGCATAACGCATAACGCATAACGCATAACGCATAACGCATAACGCATAACGCATAACGCATAACGCATAACGCATAACGCATAACGCATAACCCATAACGCAAATAACGCTTAACGCATAACGCATAACGCATAACGCATAACGCATAACGCATAACGCATAACGCATAACGCATAACGCATAACGCATAACGCATAACGCATAACGCATAACGCATAACGCATAACGCATAACGCATAACGCATAACGCATAACGCATAACGCATAACGCATAACGCATAACGCATAACGCATAACGCATAACGCATAACGCATAACGCATAACGCATAACGCATAACGCATAACGCATAACGCGTAACGCAAAACTCATAACGCATAACACATAACGCATAACGCATGACGCATAACGCATAACGTATAAACCATAAGGCATAACGCATAGCCCATAACGCATAACGCATAACGCATAACGCATAATGCAAAAGTCATAACGCATAACGCATAACGCATAACGCAAAACGCATAACGCATAACGCATAACGCATAACGCATAACGCATAACGCATAACGCATAACGCATAACGCATAACGCATAACGCATAACGCATAACGCATAACGCATAACGCATAACGCATAACGCATAACGCATAACGCATAACGCATAACGCATAACGCATAACGCATAACGCATAACGCATAACGCATAACGCATAACCCATAACGCATAACGCATAACGCATAACCCATAACGCATAACGCATAACGCATAACGCATAACGCATAACGCATAACGCATAAGGCATAAGCATAACGCATAACGCATAACGCATAACGCATAACGCATAACGCATAACGCATAACGCATAACGCATAACGCATAACGCATAACGCATAACGCATAACGCATAACGCATAACGCATGACGCATAACGCATAACGCATAACGCATAACGCATAACGCATAACGCATAACGCATAACGCATAACGCATAACGCATAACGCATAACGCATAACGCAAATAACGCATAACGCATAACGCATAACGCATAACGCATAACGCATAACGCATAACGCATAACGCGTAACGCAAAACTCATAACGCATAACGCATAACGCATAACGCATAACGCATAACGCATAACGCATAACGCATAACGCATAACGCATAACGCATAACGCATAACGCATAACGCATAACGCATAACGCATAACGCATAACGCATAACGCATAACGCATAACGCATAACGCATAACGCATAACGCATAACGCATAACGCATAACGCATAACGCATAACGCATAACGCATAACGCATAACGCATAACGCATAACGCATAACGCATAACGCATAACGCATAACGCATAACGCATAACGCATAACGCATAACGCATAACGCATAACGCATAACGCATAACGCATAACGCATAACGCATAACGCATAACGCATAACGCATAACGCATAACGCATAACGCATAACGCATAACGCATAACGCATAACGCATAACGCATAACGCATAACGCATAACGCATAACGCATAACGCATAACGCATAACGCGTAACGCAAAACTCATAACCCATAACGCATAACGCATAACGCATAACGCATATGGCATAAGCATAACGCATAACGCATAACGCATAACGCATAACGCATAACGCATAACGCATAACGTATAACGCATAACGCATAACGCATAACGCATAACGCATAACGCATAACGCATAACGCATAACGCATAACGCATAACGCGTAACGCAAAACTCATAACGCATAACACATAACGCATAACGCATAACGCATAACGCATAACGCATAACGCATAACGCATAACGCATAACGCATAACGCATAACGCATAACGCATAACGCGTAACGCAAAACTCATAACGCATAACACATAACGCATAACGCATGACGCATAACGCATAACGTATAAACCATAAGGCATAACGCATAGCCCATAACGCATAACGCATAACGCATAACGCATAATGCAAAAGTCATAACGCATAACGCATAACGCATAACGCAAAACGCATAACGCATAACGCATAACGCATAACGCATAACGCATAACGCATAACGCATAACGCATAACGCATAACGCATAACGCATAACGCATAACGCATAACGCATAACGCATAACGCATAACGCATAACGCATAACGCATAACGCATAACGCATAACGCATAACGCATAACGCATAACGCATAACGCATAACGCATAACCCATAACGCATAACGCATAACGCATAACCCATAACGCATAACGCATAACGCATAACGCATAACGCATAACGCATAACGCATAAGGCATAAGCATAACGCATAACGCATAACGCATAACGCATAACGCATAACGCATAACGCATAACGCATAACGCATAACGCATAACGCATAACGCATAACGCATAACGCATAACGCATAACGCATGACGCATAACGCATAACGCATAACGCATAACGCATAACGCATAACGCATAACGCATAACGCATAACGCATAACGCATAACGCATAACGCATAACGCAAATAACGCATAACGCATAACGCATAACGCATAACGCATAACGCATAACGCATAACGCATAACGCGTAACGCAAAACTCATAACGCATAACGCATAACGCATAACGCATAACGCATAACGCATAACGCATAACGCATAACGCATAACGCATAACGCATAACGCATAACGCATAACGCATAACGCATAACGCATAACGCATAACGCATAACGCATAACGCATAACGCATAACGCATAACGCATAACGCATAACGCATAACGCATAACGCATAACGCATAACGCATAACGCATAACGCATAACGCATAACGCATAACGCATAACGCATAACGCATAACGCATAACGCATAACGCATAACGCATAACGCATAACGCATAACGCATAACGCATAACGCATAACGCATAACGCATAACGCATAACGCATAACGCATAACGCATAACGCATAACGCATAACGCATAACGCATAACGCATAACGCATAACGCATAACGCATAACGCATAACGCATAACGCATAACGCGTAACGCAAAACTCATAACCCATAACGCATAACGCATAACGCATAACGCATATGGCATAAGCATAACGCATAACGCATAACGCATAACGCATAACGCATAACGCATAACGCATAACGTATAACGCATAACGCATAACGCATAACGCATAACGCATAACGCATAACGCATAACGCATAACGCATAACGCATAACGCGTAACGCAAAACTCATAACGCATAACACATAACGCATAACGCATAACGCATAACGCATAACGTATAAACCATAAGGCATAACGCATAGCCCATAACGCATAACGCATAACGCATAACGCATAATGCAAAAGTCATAACGCATAACGCATAACGCATAACGCAAAACGCATAACGCATAACGCATAACGCATAACGCATAACGCATAACGCATAACGCACAACGCACAACGCACAACGCACAACGCACAACGCACAACGCACAACGCACAACGCACAACGCATAACGCATAACGCATAACGCATAACGCATAACGCATAACGCAAATAACGCATAACGCATAACGCATAACGCATAACGCATAACGCATAACGCATAACGCATAACGCATAACGCATAACGCATAACGCATAACGCATAACGCATAAGGCATAAGCATAACGCATAACGCATAACGCATAACGCATAACGCATAACGCATAACGCATAACGCATAACGCATAACGCATAACGCATAACGCATAACGCATAACGCATGACGCATAACGCATAACGCATAACGCATAACGCATAACGCATAACGCATAACGCATAACGCATAACGCATAACGCATAACGCATAACGCAAATAACGCATAACGCATAACGCATAACGCATAACGCATAACGCATAACGCATAACGCATAACGCGTAACGCAAAACTCATAACGCATAACGCATAACGCATAACGCATAACGCATAACGCATAACGCATAACGCATAACGCATAACGCATAACGCATAACGCATAACGCATAACGCATAACGCATAACGCATAACGCATAACGCATAACGCATAACGCATAACGCATAACGCATAACGCATAACGCATAACGCATAACGCATAACGCATAACGCATAACGCATAACGCATAACGCATAACGCATAACGCATAACGCATAACGCATAACGCATAACGCATAACGCATAACGCATAACGCATAACGCATAACGCATAACGCATAACGCATAACGCATAACGCATAACGCATAACGCATAACGCATAACGCATAACGCATAACGCATAACGCATAACGCATAACGCATAACGCATAACGCATAACGCATAACGCATAACGCATAACGCATAACGCATAACGCATAACGCGTAACGCAAAACTCATAACGCATAACGCATAACGCATAACGCATAACGCATATGGCATAAGCATAACGCATAACGCATAACGCATAACGCATAACGCATAACGCATAACGCATAACGCATAACGCATAACGCATAACGCATAACGCATAACGCATAACGCATAACGCATAACGCATAACGCATAACGCATAACGCATAACGCATAACGCATAACGCATAACGCATAACGCATAACGCGTAACGCAAAACTCATAACGCATAACACATAACGCATAACGCATAACGCATAACGCATAACGTATAAACCATAAGGCATAACGCATAGCCCATAACGCATAACGCATAACGCATAACGCATAATGCAAAAGTCATAACGCATAAGTCATAACGCATAACGCATAACGCATAACGCAAAACGCATAACGCATAACGCATAACGCATAACGCATAACGCATAACGCATAACGCATAACGCATAACGCATAACGCATAACGCATAACGCATAACGCATAACGCATAACGCATAACGCATAACGCATAACGCATAACGCATAACGCATAACGCATAACGCATAACGCATAACGCATAACGCATAACGCATAACGCATAACGCATAACGCATAACGCATAACGCATAAAGCATAACGCATAACGCATAACGCATAACGCATAACGCATAACGCATAACGCATAACGCATAACGCATAACGCATAACGCATAACGCATAACGCATAACGCATAACGCATAACGCATAACGCATAACGCATAACGCATAACCCATAACGCAAATAACGCTTAACGCATAACGCATAACGCATAACGCATAACGCATAACGCATAACGCATAACGCATAACGCATAACGCATAACGCATAACGCATAACGCATAACGCATAACGCATAACGCACAACGCACAACGCACAACGCACAACGCACATCGCACAACGCACAACGCATAACGCATAACGCATAACGCATAACGCATAACGCATAACGCATAACGCATAACGCATAACGCATAACGCATAACGCATAACGCATAACGCATAACGCATAACGCATAACGCATAACGCATAACGCATAACGCATAACGCATAACGCATAACGCATAACGCATAACGCGTAACGCAAAACTCATAACCCATAACGCATAACGCATAACGCATAACGCATAACGCATAACGCATAACGCATAACGCATAACGCATAACGCATAACGCATAACGCATAACGCATAACGCATAACGCATAACGCATAACGCATAACGCATAACGCATAACGCATAACGCATAACGCATAACGCATAACGCATAACGCATAACGCATAACGCATAACGCATAACACAGAACGCACAACGCACAACGCACAACGCACAACGCACAACGCACAACGCACAACGCACAACGCACAACGCACAACGCATAACGCATAACGCATAACGCATAACGCAAATAACGCATAACGCATAACGCATAACGCATAACGCATAACGCATAACGCATAACGCATAACGCATAACGCATAACGCATAACCCATAACGCAAATAACGCTTAACGCATAACGCATAACGCATAACGCATAACGCATAACGCATAACGCATAACGCATAACGCATAACGCATAACGCATAACGCATAACGCATAACGCATAACGCATAACGCATAACGCATAACGCATAACGCATAACGCATAACGCATAACGCATAACGCATAACGCATAACGCATAACGCATAACGCATAACGCATAACGCGTAACGCAAAACTCATAACGCATAACGCATAACGCATAACGCATAACGCATAACGCATAACGCATAACGCATAACGCATAACGCATAACGCATAACGCATAACGCATAACGCATAACGCATAACGCATAACGCATAACGCATAACGCATAACGCATAACGCATAACGCATAACGCATAACGCATAACGCATAACGCATAACGCATAACGCATAACGCATAACGCATAACGCATAACGCATAACGCATAACGCATAACGCATAACGCATAACGCATAACGCATAACGCATAACGCATAACGCATAACGCATAACGCATAACGCATAACGCATAACGCATAACGCATAACGCATAACGCATAACGCATAACGCATAACGCATAACGCATAACGCATAACGCATAACGCATAACGCATAACGCATAACGCATAACGCATAACGCATAACGCATAACGCATAACGCATAACGCATAACGCGTAACGCAAAACTCATAACCCATAACGCATAACGCATAACGCATAACGCATATGGCATAAGCATAACGCATAACGCATAACGCATAACGCATAACGCATAACGCATAACGCATAACGCATAACGCATAACGCATAACGCATAACGCATAACGCATAACGCATAACGCATAACGCATAACGCATAACGCATAACGCGTAACGCAAAACTCATAACGCATAACACATAACGCATAACGCATAACGCATAACGCATAACGTATAAACCATAAGGCATAACGCATAGCCCATAACGCATAACGCATAACGCATAACGCATAATGCAAAAGTCATAACGCATAACGCATAACGCATAACGCAAAACGCATAACGCATAACGCATAACGCATAACGCATAACGCATAACGCATAACGCACAACGCACAACGCACAACGCACAACGCACAACGCACAACGCACAACGCACAACGCACAACGCATAACGCATAACGCATAACGCATAACGCATAACGCATAACGCAAATAACGCATAACGCATAACGCATAACGCATAACGCATAACGCATAACGCATAACGCATAACGCATAACGCATAACGCATAACGCATAACGCATAACGCATAAGGCATAAGCATAACGCATAACGCATAACGCATAACGCATAACGCATAACGCATAACGCATAACGCATAACGCATAACGCATAACGCATAACGCATAACGCATAACGCATAACGCATGACGCATAACGCATAACGCATAACGCATAACGCATAACGCATAACGCATAACGCATAACGCATAACGCATAACGCATAACGCATAACGCAAATAACGCATAACGCATAACGCATAACGCATAACGCATAACGCATAACGCATAACGCATAACGCGTAACGCAAAACTCATAACGCATAACGCATAACGCATAACGCATAACGCATAACGCATAACGCATAACGCATAACGCATAACGCATAACGCATAACGCATAACGCATAACGCATAACGCATAACGCATAACGCATAACGCATAACGCATAACGCATAACGCATAACGCATAACGCATAACGCATAACGCATAACGCATAACGCATAACGCATAACGCATAACGCATAACGCATAACGCATAACGCATAACGCATAACGCATAACGCATAACGCATAACGCATAACGCATAACGCATAACGCATAACGCATAACGCATAACGCATAACGCATAACGCATAACGCATAACGCATAACGCATAACGCATAACGCATAACGCATAACGCATAACGCATAACGCATAACGCATAACGCATAACGCATAACGCATAACGCATAACGCATAACGCATAACGCATAACGCATAACGCATAACGCATAACGCGTAACGCAAAACTCATAACGCATAACGCATAACGCATAACGCATAACGCATATGGCATAAGCATAACGCATAACGCATAACGCATAACGCATAACGCATAACGCATAACGCATAACGCATAACGCATAACGCATAACGCATAACGCATAACGCATAACGCATAACGCATAACGCATAACGCATAACGCATAACGCATAACGCATAACGCATAACGCATAACGCATAACGCATAACGCGTAACGCAAAACTCATAACGCATAACACATAACGCATAACGCATAACGCATAACGCATAACGTATAAACCATAAGGCATAACGCATAGCCCATAACGCATAACGCATAACGCATAACGCATAATGCAAAAGTCATAACGCATAACGCATAACGCATAACGCAAAACGCATAACGCATAACGCATAACGCATAACGCATAACGCATAACGCATAACGCATAACGCATAACGCATAACGCATAACGCATAACGCATAACGCATAACGCATAACGCATAACGCATAACGCATAACGCATAACGCATAACGCATAACGCATAACGCATAACGCATAACGCATAACGCATAACGCATAACGCATAACGCATAACGCATAACGCATAACGCATAACGCATAAAGCATAACGCATAACGCATAACGCATAACGCATAACGCATAACGCATAACGCATAACGCATAACGCATAACGCATAACGCATAACGCATAACGCATAACGCATAACGCATAACGCATAACGCATAACCCATAACGCAAATAACGCTTAACGCATAACGCATAACGCATAACGCATAACGCATAACGCATAACGCATAACGCATAACGCATAACGCATAACGCATAACGCATAACGCATAACGCATAACGCATAACGCACAACGCACAACGCACAACGCACAACGCACATCGCACAACGCACAACGCATAACGCATAACGCATAACGCATAACGCATAACGCATAACGCATAACGCATAACGCATAACGCATAACGCATAACGCATAACGCATAACGCATAACGCATAACGCATAACGCATAACGCATAACGCATAACGCATAACGCATAACGCATAACGCATAACGCATAACGCATAACGCATAACGCATAACGCATAACGCGTAACGCAAAACTCATAACCCATAACGCATAACACATAACGCATAACGCATAACGCATAACGCATAACGCATAACGCATAACGCATAACGCATAACGCATAACGCATAACGCATAACGCATAACGCATAACGCATAACGCATAACGCATAACGCATAACGCATAACGCATAACGCATAACGCATAACGCATAACGCATAACGCATAACGCATAACACAGAACGCACAACGCACAACGCACAACGCACAACGCACAACGCACAACGCACAACGCACAACGCACAACGCACAACGCATAACGCATAACGCATAACGCATAACGCATAACGCAAATAACGCATAACGCATAACGCATAACGCATAACGCATAACGCATAACGCATAACGCATAACGCATAACGCATAACGCATAACCCATAACGCAAATAACGCTTAACGCATAACGCATAACGCATAACGCATAACGCATAACGCATAACGCATAACGCATAACGCATAACGCATAACGCATAACGCATAACGCATAACGCATAACGCATAACGCATAACGCATAACGCATAACGCATAACGCATAACGCATAACGCATAACGCATAACGCATAACGCATAACGCATAACGCATAACGCATAACGCATAACGCATAACGCATAACGCATAACGCATAACGCATAACGCATAACGCATAACGCATAACGCATAACGCATAACGCATAACGCATAACGCATAACGCATAACGCATAACGCATAACGCATAACGCATAACGCATAACGCATAACGCATAACGCATAACGCATAACGCATAACGCATAACGCATAACGCATAACGCATAACGCATAACGCATAACGCATAACGCATAACGCATAACGCATAACGCATAACGCATAACGCATAACGCATAACGCATAACGCATAACGCATACCGCATAACGCATAACGCATAACGCATAACGCATAACGCATAACGCATAACGCATAACGCATAACGCATAACGCATAACGCATAACGCATAACGCATAACGCATAACGCATAACGCATAACGCATAACGCATAACGCATAACGCATAACGCATAACGCATAACGCATAACGCATAACGCATAACGCATAACGCATAACGCATAACGCATAACGCATAACGCATAACGCATAACGCATAACGCATAACGCATAACGCATAACGCATAACGCATAACGCATAACGCATAACGCATAACGCATAACGCATAACGCATAACGCATAACGCATAACGCATAACGCATAACGCATAACGCATAACGCATAACGCATAACGCATAACGCATAACGCATAACGCGTAACGCAAAACTCATAACGCATAACGCATAACGCATAACGCATAACGCATATGGCATAAGCATAACGCATAACGCATAACGCATAACGCATAACGCATAACGCATAACGCATAACGCATAACGCATAACGCATAACGCATAACGCATAACGCATAACGCATAACGCATAACGCATAACGCATAACGCATAACGCATAACGCATAACGCATAACGCATAACGCATAACGCGTAACGCAAAACTCATAACGCATAACACATAACGCATAACGCATAACGCATAACGCATAACGTATAAACCATAAGGCATAACGCATAGCCCATAACGCATAACGCATAACGCATAACGCATAATGCAAAAGTCATAACGCATAACGCATAACGCATAACGCAAAACGCATAACGCATAACGCATAACGCATAACGCATAACGCATAACGCATAACGCATAACGCATAACGCATAACGCATAACGCATAACGCATAACGCATAACGCATAACGCATAACGCATAACGCATAACGCATAACGCATAACGCATAACGCATAACGCATAACGCATAACGCATAACGCATAACGCATAACGCATAACGCATAACGCATAACGCATAAAGCATAACGCATAACGCATAACGCATAACGCATAACGCATAACGCATAACGCATAACGCATAACGCATAACGCATAACGCATAACGCATAACGCATAACGCATAACGCATAACGCATAACGCATAACGCATAACCCATAACGCAAATAACGCTTAACGCATAACGCATAACGCATAACGCATAACGCATAACGCATAACGCATAACGCATAACGCATAACGCATAACGCATAACGCATAACGCATAACGCATAACGCACAACGCACAACGCACAACGCACAACGCACATCGCACAACGCACAACGCATAACGCATAACGCATAACGCATAACGCATAACGCATAACGCATAACGCATAACGCATAACGCATAACGCATAACGCATAACGCATAACGCATAACGCATAACGCATAACGCATAACGCATAACGCATAACGCATAACGCATAACGCATAACGCATAACGCATAACGCATAACGCATAACGCATAACGCATAACGCATAACGCATAACGCATAACGCGTAACGCAAAACTCATAACCCATAACGCATAACACATAACGCATAACGCATAACGCATAACGCATAACGCATAACGCATAACGCATAACGCATAACGCATAACGCATAACGCATAACGCATAACGCATAACGCATAACGCATAACGCATAACGCATAACGCATAACGCATAACGCATAACGCATAACGCATAACGCATAACGCATAACGCATAACGCATAACGCATAACGCATAACGCATAACGCATAACACAGAACGCACAACGCACAACGCACAACGCACAACGCACAACGCACAACGCACAACGCACAACGCACAACGCACAACGCATAACGCATAACGCATAACGCATAACGCATAACGCAAATAACGCATAACGCATAACGCATAACGCATAACGCATAACGCATAACGCATAACGCATAACGCATAACGCATAACGCATAACCCATAACGCAAATAACGCTTAACGCATAACGCATAACGCATAACGCATAACGCATAACGCATAACGCATAACGCATAACGCATAACGCATAACGCATAACGCATAACGCATAACGCATAACGCATAACGCATAACGCATAACGCATAACGCATAACGCATAACGCATAACGCATAACGCATAACGCATAACGCATAACGCATAACGCATAACGCATAACGCATAACGCATAACGCATAACGCATAACGCATAACGCATAACGCATAACGCATAACGCATAACGCATAACGCATAACGCATAACGCATAACGCATAACGCATAACGCATAACGCATAACGCATAACGCATAACGCATAACGCATAACGCATAACGCATAACGCATAACGCATAACGCATAACGCATAACGCATAACGCATAACGCATAACGCATAACGCATAACGCATAACGCATAACGCATAACGCATAACGCATAACGCATAACGCATAACGCATAACGCATAACGCATAACGCATAACGCATAACGCATAACGCATAACGCATAACGCATAACGCATAACGCATAACGCATAACGCATAACGCATAACGCATAACGCATACCGCATAACGCATAACGCATAACGCATAACGCATAACGCATAACGCATAACGCATAACGCATAACGCATAACGCATAACGCATAACGCATAACGCATAACGCATAACGCATAACGCATAACGCATAACGCATAACGCATAACGCATAACGCATAACGCATAACGCATAACGCATAACGCATAACGCATAACGCAGAACGCATAACGCATAACGCATAACGCATAACGCATAACGCATAACGCATAACGCATAACGCATAACGCATAACGCATAACGCATAACGCATAACGCATAACGCATAACGCATAACGCATAACGCATAACGCATACCGCATAACGCATAACGCATAACGCATAACGCATAACGCATAACGCAGAACGCACAACGCACAACGCACAACGCACAACGCACAACGCACAACGCACAACGCACAACGCACAACGCACAACGCACAACGCATAACGCATAACGCATAACGCATAACGCATAACGCATAACGCATAACGCAAATAACGCATAACGCATAACGCATAACGCATAACGCATAACGCATAACGCATAACGCATAACGCATAACGCATAACGCATAACGCATAACGCATAACGCATAACGCATAACGCATAACGCATAACCCATAACGCAAATAACGCTTAACGCATAACGCATAACGCATAACGCATAACGCATAACGCATAACGCATAACGCATAACGCATAACGCATAACGCATAACGCATAACGCATAACGCATAACGCATAACCCATAACGCAAATAACGCTTAACGCATAACGCATAACGCATAACGCATAACGCATAACGCATAACGCATAACCCATAACGCAAATAACGCTTAACGCATAACGCATAACGCATAACGCATAACGCATAACGCATAACGCATAACGCATAACGCATAACGCATAACGCATAACGCATAACGCATAACGCATAACGCATAACGCATAACGCATAACGCATAACGCATAACGCATAACGCATAACGCATAACGCATAACGCATAACGCATAACGCATAACGCATAACGCATAACGCATAACGCATAACGCATAACGCATAACGCATAACGCATAACGCGTAACGCAAAACTCATAACGCATAACGCATAACGCATAACGCATAACGCATATGGCATAAGCATAACGCATAACGCATAACGCATAACGCATAACGCATAACGCATAACGCATAACGCATAACGCATAACGCATAACGCATAACGCATAACGCATAACGCATAACGCATAACGCATAACGCATAACGCATAACGCATAACGCATAACGCATAACGCGTAACGCAAAACTCATAACGCATAACACATAACGCATAACGCATAACGCATAACGTATAAACCATAAGGCATAACGCATAGCCCATAACGCATAACGCATAACGCATAACGCATAATGCAAAAGTCATAACGCATAACGCATAACGCATAACGCAAAACGCATAACGCATAACGCATAACGCATAACGCATAACGCATAACGCATAACGCATAACGCATAACGCATAACGCATAACGCATAACGCATAACGCATAACGCATAACGCATAACGCATAACGCATAACGCATAACGCATAACCCATAACGCATAACTCATAACGCATAACGCTTAACGCATAACGCATAACGCATAACGCATAACGCATAACGCGTAACGCAAGACTCATAACGCATAACACATAACGCATATCGCATAACGCATAACGCATAACGTATAAACCATAAGGCATAACGCATAGCCCATAACGCATAACGCATAACGCATAACGCATAATGCAAAAGTCATAACGCATAACGCATAACGCAAAACGCATAACGCATAACGCATAACGCATAACGCATAACGCATAACGCATAACGCGTAACGCAAGACTCATAACGCATAACACATAACGCATATCGCATAACGCATAACGCATAACGTATAAACCATAAGGCATAACGCATAGCCCATAACGCATAACGCATAACGCATAACGCATAATGCAAAAGTCATAACGCATAACGCATAACGCAAAACGCATAACGCATAACGCATAACGCATAACGCATAACGCATAACGCATAACGCGTAACGCAAGACTCATAACGCATAACGCATAACGCATAAGGCATAAGCATAACGCATAACGCATAACGCATAACGCATAACGCATAACGCATAACGCGTAACGCAAAACTCATAACGCATAACGCATAACGCATAACGCATAACGCATATGGCATAAGCATAACGCATAACGCATAACGCATAACGCATAACGCATAACGCATAACGCATAACGCATAATGCAAAAGTCATAACGCATAACGCATAACGCAAAACGCATAACGCATAACGCATAACGCATAACGCATAACGCATAACGCATAACGCATAACGCGTAACGCAAGACTCATAACGCATAACACATAACGCATATCGCATAACGCATAACGCATAACGTATAAACCATAAGGCATAACGCATAGCCCATAACGCATAACGCATAACGCATAACGCATAACCCATAACGCATAACGCATAACGCATAACGCATAACGCATAACGCATAACGCATAACGCATAACGCATAACGCATAACGCATAACGCATAACGCATAACGCATAACGCATAACGCATAACGCATAACGCATAACGCATAACGCATAACGCATAACGCATAACGCATAACGCATAACGCATAACGCATAACGCATAACGCGTAACGCAAAACTCATAACGCATAACACATAACGCATAACGCATGACGCATAACGCATAACGTATAAACCATAAGGCATAACGCATAGCCCATAACGCATAACGCATAACGCATAACGCATAATGCAAAAGTCATAACGCATAACGCATAACGCATAACGCAAAACGCATAACGCATAACGCATAACGCATAACGCATAACGCATAACGCATAACGCATAACGCATAACGCATAACGCATAACGCATAACGCATAACGCATAACGCATAACGCATAACGCATAACGCATAACGCATAACGCATAACGCATAACGCATAACGCATAACGCATAACGCATAACGCATAACGCATAACGCATAACGCATAACCCATAACGCATAACGCATAACGCATAACGCATAACGCGTAACGCAAAACTCATAACCCATAACGCATAACGCATAACGCATAACGCATAACGCATAACGCATAACGCATAACGCATAACGCATAACGCATAACGCATAACGCATAACGCATAACGCATAACGCATAACGCATAACGCATAACGCATAACGCATAACGCATAACGCATAACGCATAACGCATAACGCATAACGCATAACGCATAACGCATAACGCATAACGCATAACGCATAACGCATAACGCATAACGCATAACGCAGAACGCACAACGCACAACGCACAACGCACAACGCACAACGCACAACGCACAACGCACAACGCACAACGCACAACGCATAACGCATAACGCATAACGCATAACGCATAACGCATAACGCAAATAACGCATAACGCATAACGCATAACGCATAACGCATAACGCATAACGCATAACGCATAACGCATAACGCATAACGCATAACGCATAACGCATAAGGCATAAGCATAACGCATAACGCATAACGCATAACGCATAACGCATAACGCATAACGCATAACGCATAACGCATAACGCATAACGCATAACGCATAACGCATAACGCATAACGCATAACGCATAACGCATGACGCATAACGCATAACGCATAACGCATAACGCATAACGCATAACGCATAACGCATAACGCATAACGCATAACGCATAACGCATAACGCATAACGCAAATAACGCATAACGCATAACGCATAACGCATAACGCATAACGCATAACGCATAACGCATAACGCGTAACGCAAAACTCATAACGCATAACGCATAACGCATAACGCATAACGCATAACGCATAACGCATAACGCATAACGCATAACGCATAACGCATAACGCATAACGCATAACGCATAACGCATAACGCATAACGCATAACGCATAACGCATAACGCATAACGCATAACGCATAACGCATAACGCATAACGCATAACGCATAACGCATAACGCATAACGCATAACGCATAACGCATAACGCATAACGCATAACGCATAACGCATAACGCATAACGCATAACGCATAACGCATAACGCATAACGCATAACGCATAACGCATAACGCATAACGCATAACGCATAACGCATAACGCATAACGCATAACGCATAACGCATAACGCATAACGCATAACGCATAACGCATAACGCATAACGCATAACGCATAACGCATAACGCATAACGCGTAACGCAAAACTCATAACGCATAACGCATAACGCATAACGCATAACGCATATGGCATAAGCATAACGCATAACGCATAACGCATAACGCATAACGCATAACGCATAACGCATAACGCATAACGCATAACGCATAACGCATAACGCATAACGCATAACGCATAACGCATAACGCATAACGCATAACGCATAACGCGTAACGCAAAACTCATAACGCATAACACATAACGCATAACGCATAACGCATAACGCATAACGTATAAACCATAAGGCATAACGCATAGCCCATAACGCATAACGCATAACGCATAACGCATAATGCAAAAGTCATAACGCATAACGCATAACGCATAACGCAAAACGCATAACGCATAACGCATAACGCATAACGCATAACGCATAACGCATAACGCACAACGCACAACGCACAACGCACAACGCACAACGCACAACGCACAACGCACAACGCACAACGCATAACGCATAACGCATAACGCATAACGCATAACGCATAACGCAAATAACGCATAACGCATAACGCATAACGCATAACGCATAACGCATAACGCATAACGCATAACGCATAACGCATAACGCATAACGCATAACGCATAAGGCATAAGCATAACGCATAACGCATAACGCATAACGCATAACGCATAACGCATAACGCATAACGCATAACGCATAACGCATAACGCATAACGCATAACGCATAACGCATGACGCATAACGCATAACGCATAACGCATAACGCATAACGCATAACGCATAACGCATAACGCATAACGCATAACGCATAACGCATAACGCATAACGCAAATAACGCATAACGCATAACGCATAACGCATAACGCATAACGCATAACGCATAACGCATAACGCGTAACGCAAAACTCATAACGCATAACGCATAACGCATAACGCATAACGCATAACGCATAACGCATAACGCATAACGCATAACGCATAACGCATAACGCATAACGCATAACGCATAACGCATAACGCATAACGCATAACGCATAACGCATAACGCATAACGCATAACGCATAACGCATAACGCATAACGCATAACGCATAACGCATAACGCATAACGCATAACGCATAACGCATAACGCATAACGCATAACGCATAACGCATAACGCATAACGCATAACGCATAACGCATAACGCATAACGCATAACGCATAACGCATAACGCATAACGCATAACGCATAACGCATAACGCATAACGCATAACGCATAACGCATAACGCATAACGCATAACGCATAACGCATAACGCATAACGCATAACGCGTAACGCAAAACTCATAACGCATAACGCATAACGCATAACGCATAACGCATATGGCATAAGCATAACGCATAACGCATAACGCATAACGCATAACGCATAACGCATAACGCATAACGCATAACGCATAACGCATAACGCATAACGCATAACGCATAACGCATAACGCATAACGCATAACGCATAACGCATAACGCATAACGCATAACGCATAACGCATAACGCATAACGCGTAACGCAAAACTCATAACGCATAACACATAACGCATAACGCATAACGCATAACGCATAACGTATAAACCATAAGGCATAACGCATAGCCCATAACGCATAACGCATAACGCATAACGCATAATGCAAAAGTCATAACGCATAACGCATAACGCATAACGCAAAACGCATAACGCATAACGCATAACGCATAACGCATAACGCATAACGCATAACGCATAACGCATAACGCATAACGCATAACGCATAACGCATAACGCATAACGCATAACGCATAACGCATAACGCATAACGCATAACGCATAACGCATAACGCATAACGCATAACGCATAACGCATAACGCATAACGCATAACGCATAACGCATAACGCATAACGCATAACGCATAACGCATAAAGCATAACGCATAACGCATAACGCATAACGCATAACGCATAACGCATAACGCATAACGCATAACGCATAACGCATAACGCATAACGCATAACGCATAACGCATAACGCATAACGCATAACGCATAACGCATAACCCATAACGCAAATAACGCTTAACGCATAACGCATAACGCATAACGCATAACGCATAACGCATAACGCATAACGCATAACGCATAACGCATAACGCATAACGCATAACGCATAACGCATAACGCATAACGCACAACGCACAACGCACAACGCACAACGCACATCGCACAACGCACAACGCATAACGCATAACGCATAACGCATAACGCATAACGCATAACGCATAACGCATAACGCATAACGCATAACGCATAACGCATAACGCATAACGCATAACGCATAACGCATAACGCATAACGCATAACGCATAACGCATAACGCATAACGCATAACGCATAACGCATAACGCATAACGCATAACGCATAACGCGTAACGCAAAACTCATAACCCATAACGCATAACACATAACGCATAACGCATAACGCATAACGCATAACGCATAACGCATAACGCATAACGCATAACGCATAACGCATAACGCATAACGCATAACGCATAACGCATAACGCATAACGCATAACGCATAACGCATAACGCATAACGCATAACGCATAACGCATAACGCATAACGCATAACGCATAACACAGAACGCACAACGCACAACGCACAACGCACAACGCACAACGCACAACGCACAACGCACAACGCACAACGCACAACGCATAACGCATAACGCATAACGCATAACGCATAACGCAAATAACGCATAACGCATAACGCATAACGCATAACGCATAACGCATAACGCATAACGCATAACGCATAACGCATAACGCATAACCCATAACGCAAATAACGCTTAACGCATAACGCATAACGCATAACGCATAACGCATAACGCATAACGCATAACGCATAACGCATAACGCATAACGCATAACGCATAACGCATAACGCATAACGCATAACGCATAACGCATAACGCATAACGCATAACGCATAACGCATAACGCATAACGCATAACGCATAACGCATAACGCATAACGCATAACGCATAACGCATAACGCATAACGCATAACGCATAACGCATAACGCATAACGCATAACGCATAACGCATAACGCATAACGCATAACGCATAACGCATAACGCATAACGCATAACGCATAACGCATAACGCATAACGCATAACGCATAACGCATAACGCATAACGCATAACGCATAACGCATAACGCATAACGCATAACGCATAACGCATAACGCATAACGCATAACGCATAACGCATAACGCATAACGCATAACGCATAACGCATAACGCATAACGCATAACGCATAACGCATAACGCATAACGCATAACGCATAACGCATACCGCATAACGCATAACGCATAACGCATAACGCATAACGCATAACGCATAACGCATAACGCATAACGCATAACGCATAACGCATAACGCATAACGCATAACGCATAACGCATAACGCATAACGCATAACGCATAACGCATAACGCATAACGCATAACGCATAACGCATAACGCATAACGCATAACGCATAACGCAGAACGCATAACGCAGAACGCATAACGCATAACGCATAACGCATAACGCATAACGCATAACGCATAACGCATAACGCATAACGCATAACGCATAACGCATAACGCATAACGCATAACGCATAACGCATAACGCATACCGCATAACGCATAACGCATAACGCATAACGCATAACGCATAACGCATAACGCATAACGCATAACGCAGAACGCACAACGCACAACGCACAACGCACAACGCACAACGCACAACGCACAACGCACAACGCACAACGCACAACGCACAACGCATAACGCATAACGCATAACGCATAACGCATAACGCATAACGCATAACGCAAATAACGCATAACGCATAACGCATAACGCATAACGCATAACGCATAACGCATAACGCATAACGCATAACGCATAACGCATAACGCATAACGCATAACGCATAACGCATAACGCATAACGCATAACCCATAACGCAAATAACGCTTAACGCATAACGCATAACGCATAACGCATAACGCATAACGCATAACGCATAACGCATAACGCATAACGCATAACGCATAACGCATAACGCATAACGCATAACCCATAACGCAAATAACGCTTAACGCATAACGCATAACGCATAACGCATAACGCATAACGCATAACGCATAACCCATAACGCAAATAACGCTTAACGCATAACGCATAACGCATAACGCATAACGCATAACGCATAACGCATAACGCATAACGCATAACGCATAACGCATAACGCATAACGCATAACGCATAACGCATAACGCATAACGCATAACGCATAACGCATAACGCATAACGCATAACGCATAACGCATAACGCATAACGCCTAACGCATAACGCATAACGCATAACGCATAACGCATAACGCATAACGCATAACGCATAACGCATAACGCATAACGCATAACGCATAACGCATAACGCATAACGCATAACGCATAACGCATAACGCATAACGCATAACGCATAACGCATAACGCATAACGCATAACGCATAACGCATAACGCATAACGCATAACGCATAACGCATAACGCATAACGCATAACGCATAACGCATAACGCAAATAACGCATAACGCATAACGCATAACGCATAACGCATAACGCATAACGCATAACGCATAACGCATAACGCATAACGCATAACGCATAACGCATAACGCATAACGCATAACGCATAACGCATAACGCATAACGCATAACGCATAACGCATAACGCATAACGCATAACGCATAACGCATAACGCATAACGCATAACGCATAACGCATAACGCATAACGCATAACGCATAACGCATAACGCATAACGCATAACGCATAACGCATAACGCATAACGCATAACGCATAACGCATAACGCATAACGCATAACGCATAACGCATAAGGCATAAGCATAACGCATAACGCATAACGCATAACGCATAACGCATAACGCATAACGCATAACGCATAACGCATAACGCATATCGCATAACGCATAACGCATAACGCATAACGCATAACGCATAACGCATAACGCATAACGCATAACGCATAAGGCATAAGCATAACGCATAACGCATAACGCATAACGCATAACGCATAAGGCATAAGCATAACGCATAACGCATAACGCATAACGCATAACGCATAACGCATAACGCATAACGCATAACGCATAACGCATAACGCATATCGCATAACGCATAACGCATAACGCATAACGCATAACGCATAACGCATAACGCATAACGCATAACGCATAACGCATAAGGCATAAGCATAACGCATAACGCATAACGCATAACGCATAACGCATAACGCATAACGCATAACGCATAACGCATAACGCATAACGCATAACGCATAACGCATAACGCATAACGCATAACGCATAACGCATAACGCATAACGCATAACGCATAACGCATAACGCATAACGCATAACGCATAACGCATAACGCATAACGCATAACGCATAACGCATAACGCATAACGCATAACGCATAACGCATAACGCATAACGCATAACGCATAACGCATAACGCATAACGCATAACGCATAACGCATAACGCATAACGCATAACGCATAACGCATAACGCATAACGCATAACGCATAACGCATAACGCATAACGCATAACGCATAACGCATAACGCATAACGCATAACGCATAACGCATAACGCATAACGCATAACGCATAACGCATAACGCATAACGCATAACGCATAACGCATAACGCATAACGCATAACGCATAACGCATAACGCGTAACGCAAAACTCATAACGCATAACGCATAACGCATAACGCATAACGCATATGGCATAAGCATAACGCATAACGCATAACGCATAACGCATAACGCATAACGCATAACGCATAACGCATAACGCATAACGCATAACGCATAACGCATAACGCATAACGCATAACGCATAACGCATAACGCATAACGCATAACGCATAACGCATAACGCATAACGCGTAACGCAAAACTCATAACGCATAACACATAACGCATAACGCATAACGCATAACGTATAAACCACAAGGCATAACGCATAACGCATAACGTATAAACCACAAGGCATAACGCATAGCCCATAACGCATAACGCATAACGCATAACGCATAATGCAAAAGTCATAACGCATAACGCATAACGCATAACGCAAAACGCATAACGCATAACGCATAACGCATAACGCATAACGCATAACGCATAACGCATAACGCATAACGCATAACGCATAACGCATAACGCATAACGCATAACGCATAACGCATAACGCATAACGCATAACGCATAACGCATAACGCATAACGCATAACGCATAACGCATAACGCATAACGCATAACGCATAACGCATAACGCATAACGCATAACGCATAACGCATAACGCATAACGCATAACGCATAACGCATAACGCATAACGCATAACGCATAACGCATAACGCATAACGCATAACGCATAACGCATAACGCATAAAGCATAACGCATAACGCATAACGCATAACGCATAACGCATAACGCATAACGCATAACGCATAACGCATAACGCATAACGCATAACGCATAACGCATAACGCATAACGCATAACCCATAACGCAAATAACGCTTAACGCATAACGCATAACGCATAACGCGTAACGCAAAACTCATAACGCATAACACATAACGCATAACGCATAACGCATAACGCATAACGCATAACGTATAAACCACAAGGCATAACGCATAGCCCATAACGCATAACGCATAACGCATAACGCATAATGCAAAAGTCATAACGCATAACGCATAACGCATAACGCAAAACGCATAACGCATAACGCATAACGCATAACGCATAACGCATAACGCATAACGCATAACGCATAACGCATAACGCATAACGCATAACGCATAACGCATAACGCATAACGCATAACGCATAACGCATAACGCATAACGCATAACGCATAACGCATAACGCATAACGCATAACGCATAACGCATAACGCATAACGCATAACGCATAACGCATAACGCATAACGCATAACGCATAACGCATAACGCATAACGCATAAAGCATAACGCATAACGCATAACGCATAACGCATAACGCATAACGCATAACGCATAACGCATAACGCATAACGCATAACGCATAACGCATAACGCATAACCCATAACGCAAATAACGCTTAACGCATAACGCATAACGCATAACGCATAACGCATAACGCATAACGCATAACGCATAACGCATAACGCATAACGCATAACGCATAACGCATAACGCATAACGCATAACGCATAACGCATAACGCATAACGCACAACGCACAACGCACAACGCACAACGCACATCGCACAACGCACAACGCACAACGCATAACGCATAACGCATAACGCATAACGCATAACGCATAACGCATAACGCATAACGCATAACGCATAACGCATAACGCATAACGCATAACGCATAACGCATAACGCATAACGCATAACGCATAACGCATAACGCATAACGCATAACGCATAACGCATAACGCATAACGCATAACGCATAACGCATAACGCATAACGCATAACGCATAACGCATAACGCATAACGCGTAACGCAAAACTCATAACCCATAACGCATAACACATAACGCATAACGCATAACGCATAACGCATAACGCATAACGCATAACGCATAACGCATAACGCATAACGCATAACGCATAACGCATAACGCATAACGCATAACGCATAACGCATAACGCATAACGCATAACGCATAACGCATAACGCATAACGCATAACGCATAACGCATAACGCATAACGCATAACGCATAACGCATAACGCATAACGCATAACGCATAACGCATAACGCATAACGCATAACGCATAACGCATAACGCATAACGCATAACGCATAACGCATAACGCATAACGCATAACGCATAACGCCTAACGCATAACGCATAACGCATAACGCATAACGCATAAGGCATAAGCATAACGCATAACGCATAACGCATAACGCATAACGCATAACGCATAACACATAACGCATAACGCATAACGCATAACGCATAACGCATAACGCATAACGCATAACGCATAACGCATAACGCATAACGCATAACGCATAACGCATAACGCATAACGCATAACGCATAACGCATAACGCATAACGCATAACGCATAACGCATAACGCATAACGCATAACGCATAACGCATAACGCATAACGCATAACGCATAACGCATAACGCATAACGCAAATAACGCATAACGCATAACGCATAACGCATAACGCATAACGCATAACGCATAACGCATAACGCATAACGCATAACGCATAACGCATAACGCATAACGCATAACCCATAACGCAAATAACGCTTAACGCATAACGCATAACGCATAACGCATAACGCATAACGCATAACGCATAACGCATAACGCATAACGCATAACGCATAACGCATAACGCATAACGCATAACGCATAACGCATAACGCATAACGCATAACGCATAACGCATAACGCATAACCCATAACGCAAATAACGCTTAACGCATAACGCATAACGCATAACGCATAACGCATAACGCATAACGCATAACGCATAACGCATAACGCATAACGCATAACGCATAACGCATAACGCATAACCCATAACGCAAATAACGCTTAACGCATAACGCATAACGCATAACGCATAACGCATAACGCATAACGCATAACCCATAACGCAAATAACGCTTAACGCATAACGCATAACGCATAACGCATAACGCATAACGCATAACGCATAACGCATAACGCATAACGCATAACGCATAACGCATAACGCATAACGCATAACGCATAACGCATAACGCATAACGCATAACGCATAACGCATAACGCATAACGCATAACGCATAACGCATAACGCATAACGCATAACGCATAACGCATAACGCATAACGCATAACGCATAACGCATAACGCATAACGCATAACGCATAACGCATAACGCATAACGCATAACGCATAACGCATAACGCATAACGCATAACGCATAACGCATAACGCATAACGCATAACGCATAACGCATAACGCATAACGCATAACGCATAACGCATAACGCATAACGCTTAACGCATAACGCATAACGCATAACGCATAACGCATAACGCATAACGCATAACGCATAACGCATAACGCATAACGCATAACGCATAACGCATAACGCATAACGCATAACGCATAACGCAAATAACGCATAACGCATAACGCATAACGCATAACGCGTAACGCAAAACTCATAACGCATAACGCATAACGCATAACGCATAACGCATAACGCATAACGCATAACGCATAACGCATAACGCATAACGCATAACGCATAACGCATAACGCATAACGCATAACGCATAACGCATAACGCATAACGCATAACGCATAACGCATAACGCATAACGCATAACGCATAACGCATAACGCATAACGCATAACGCATAACGCATAACGCATAACGCATAACGCATAACGCATAACGCATAACGCATAACGCATAACGCATAACGCATAACGCATAAGGCATAAGCATAACGCATAACGCATAACGCATAACGCATAACGCGTAACGCAAAACTCATAACGCATAACGCATAACGCATAACGCATAACGCATAACGCATAACGCATAACGCATAACGCATAACGCATAACGCATAACGCATAACCCATAACGCAAATAACGCTTAACGCATAACGCATAACGCATAACGCATAACGCATAACGCATAACGCATAACGCATAACGCATAACGCATAACGCATAACGCATAACGCATAACGCATAACGCATAACGCATAACGCATAACGCATAACGCATAACGCATAACGCATAACGCATAACGCATAACGCATAACGCATAACGCATAACGCATAACGCATAACGCATAACGCATAACGCATAACGCATAACGCATAACGCATAACGCATAACGCATAACGCATAACGCATAACGCATAACGCATAACGCATAACGCATAACGCATAACGCATAACGCATAACGCATAACGCATAACGCATAACGCACAACGCATAACACATAACGCATAACGCATAACGCATAACGCATAACGGATAACGCATAACGCATAACGCATAACGCATTACGCATAACACATAACGCATAACACATAACGCATAACGCATAACGCATAACACATAACGCATAACGCACAACGCACAACGCATAACGCATAACGCATAACGCATAACGCATAACGCATAACGCATAACGCATAACGCATAACGCATAACGCATAACGCATAACGCATAACGCATAACGCATAACGCATAACGCATAACGCATAACGCATAACGCATAACGCATAACGCATAACGCATAACGCATAACGCATAACGCATAACGCATAACGCATAACCCATAACGCAAATAACGCTTAACGCATAACGCATAACGCATAACGCATAACGCATAACGCATAACGCATAACGCATAACGCAGAACGCACAACGCACAACGCACAACGCACAACGCACAACGCACAACGCACAACGCACAACGCACAACGCATAACGCATAACGCATAACGCATAACGCATAACGCATAACGCATAACGCATAACGCAAATAACGCATAACGCATAACGCATAACGCATAACGCATAACGCATAACGCATAACGCATAACGCATAACGCATAACGCATAACCCATAACGCAAATAACGCTTAACGCATAACGCATAACGCATAACGCATAACGCATAACGCATAACGCATAACGCATAACGCATAACGCATAACGCATAACGCATAACGCATAACCCATAACGCAAATAACGCTTAACGCATAACGCATAACGCATAACGCATAACGCATAACGCATAACGCATAACCCATAACGCAAATAACGCTTAACGCATAACGCATAACGCATAACGCATAACGCATAACGCATAACGCATAACGCATAACGCATAACGCATAACGCATAACGCATAACGCATAACGCATAACGCATAACGCATAACGCATAACGCATAACGCATAACGCATAACGCATAACGCATAACGCATAACGCATAACGCATAACGCATAACGCATAACGCATAACGCATAACGCATAACGCATAACGCATAACGCATAACGCATAACGCATAACGCCTAACGCATAACGCATAACGCATAACGCATAACGCATAAGGCATAAGCATAACGCATAACGCATAACGCATAACGCATAACGCATAACGCATAACGCATAACGCATAACGCATAACGCATAACGCATAACGCATAACGCATAACGCATAACGCATAACGCATAACGCATAACGCATAACGCATAACGCATAACGCATAACGCATAACGCATAACGCATAACGCATAACGCATAACGCTTAACGCATAACGCATAACGCATAAGGCATAAGCATAACGCATAACGCATAACGCATAACGCATAACGCATAACGCGTAACGCAAAACTCATAACGCATAACGCATAACGCATAACGCATATGGCATAAGCATAACGCATAACGCATAACGCATAACGCATAACGCATAACGCGTAACGCAAAACTCATAACGCATAACGCATAACGCATAACGCATAACGCATATGGCATAAGCATAACGCATAACGCATAACGCATAACGCATAACGCATAACGCATAACGCATAACGCATAACGCATAACGCATAACGCATAACGCATAACGCATAACGCATAACGCATAACGCATAACGCATAACGCATAACGCATAACGCATAACGCATAACGCATAACGCATAACGCATAACGCATAACGCATAACGCATAACGCATAACGCATAACGCATAACGCATAACGCATAACGCATAACGCATAACGCATAACGCATAACGCATAACGCATAACGCATAACGCATAACGCATAACGCATAACGCATAACGTATAACGCGTAACGCAAAACTCATAACGCATAACGCATAACGCATAACGCATAACGCATATGGCATAAGCATAACGCATAACGCATAACGCATAACGCATAACGCATAACGCATAACGCATAACGCATAACGCATAACGCATAACGCATAACGCATAACGCATAACGCATAACGCATAACGCATAACGCATAACGCATAACGCATAACGCATAACGCATAACGCATAACGCATAACGCATAACGCATAACGCATAACGCATAACGCATAACGCATAACGCATAACGCATAACGCATAACGCATAACGCATAACGCATAACGCATAACGCATAACGCATAACGCATAACGCATAACGCATAACGCACAACGCACAACGCACAACGCACAACGCACAACGCACAACGCACAACGCACAACGCACAACGCACAACGCACAACGCAGAACGCATAACGCATAACGCATAACGCATAACGCATAACGCATAACGCATAACGCATAACGCATAACGCATAACGCATAACGCATAACGCATAACGCATAACGCATAACGCATAACGCATAACGCATAACGCATAACGCATAACGCATAACGCATAACGCATAACGCATAACGCATAACGCATAACGCATAACGCATAACGCATAACGCATAACGCATAACGCATAACGCATAACGCATAACGCATAACGCATAACGCATAACGCACAACGCACAACGCACAACGCACAACGCACAACGCACAACGCACAACGCACAACGCACAACGCACAACGCATAACGCATAACGCATAACGCATAACGCATAACGCATAACGCATAACGCATAACGCATACCGCATAACGCATAACGCATAACGCATAACGCATAACGCATAACGCATAACGCATAACGCATAACGCATAACGCATAACGCATAACGCATAACGCATAACGCATAACGCATAACGCATAACGCATAACGCATAACGCATAACGCATAACGCATAACGCATAACGCATAACGCAAATAACGCATAACGCATAACGCATAACGCATAACGCATAACGCATAACGCATAACGCGTAACGCAAAACTCATAACGCATAACGCATAACGCATAACGCATAACGCATAACGCATAACGCATAACGCATAACGCATAACGCATAACGCATAACGCATAACGCATAACGCATAACGCATAACGCATAACGCATAACGCATAACGCATAACGCATAACGCATAACGCATAACGCATAACGCCTAACGCATAACGCATAACGCATAACGCATAACGCATAACGCATAACGCATAACGCATACCGCATAACGCATAACGCATAACGCATAACGCATAACGCATAACGCATAACGCATAACGCATAACGCATAACGCATAACGCATAACGCATAACGCATAACGCATAACGCGTAACGCAAAACTCATAACGCATAACGCATAACGCATAACGCATAACGTATAACGCATAACGCATAACGCATATGGCATAAGCATAACGCATAACGCATAACGCATAACGCATAACGCATAACGCATAACGCATAACGCAAAACGCAAAACTCATAACGCATAACGCATAACGCATAACGCATAACGCATAACGCATAACGCATAACGCATAACGCATAACGCATAACGCATAACGCATAACGCATAACGCATAACGCATAACGCATAACGCATAACGCATAACGCATAACGCATAACGCATAACGCATAACGCATAACGCATAACGCATAACGCATAACGCATAACGCATAACGCATAACGCATAACGCATAACGCATAACGCATAAGGCATAAGCATAACGCATAACGCATAACGCATAACGCATAACGCATAACGCGTAACGCAAAACTCATAACGCATAACGCATAACGCATAACGCATAACGCATATGGCATAAGCATAACGCATAACGCATAACGCATAACGCATAACGCATAACGCATAACGCATAACGCATAACGCATAATGCATAACGCATAACGCATAACGCATAACGCATAACGCATAACGCATAACGCATAACGCATAACGCATAACGCATAACGCATAACGCATAACGCATAACGCATAACGCATAACGCATAACGCATAACGCATAACGCATAACGCGTAACGCAAGACTCATAACGCATAACACATAACGCATAACGCATAACGCATAACGCATAACGTATAAACCATAAGGCATAACGCATAGCCCATAACGCATAACGCATAACGCATAACGCATAATGCAAAAGTCATAACGCATAACGCATAACGCATAACGCAAAACGCATAACGCATAACGCATAACGCATAACGCATAACGCATAACGCATAACGCATAACGCATAACGCATAACGCATAACGCATAACGCATAACGCATAACGCATAACGCATAACGCATAACGCATAACGCATAACGCATAACGCATAACGCATAACGCATAACGCATAACGCATAACGCATAACGCATAACGCATAACGCATAACGCATAACGCATAACGCATAACGCATAACGCATAACGCCTAACGCATAACGCATAACGCATAACGCATAACGCATAACGCATAACGCATAACGCATAACGCATAACGCATAACGCATACCGCATAACGCATAACGCATAACGCATAACGCATAACGCATAACGCATAACGCATAACGCATAACGCATAACGCATAACGCATAACGCATAACGCATAACGCATAACGCATAACGCATAACGCATAACGCATAACGCATAACGCATAACGCATAACGCATAACGCATAACGCAAATAACGCATAACGCATAACGCATAACGCATAACGCATAACGCATAACGCGTAACGCAAAACTCATAACGCATAACGCATAACGCATAACGCATAACGCATAACGCATAACGCATAACGCATAAGGCATAAGCATAACGCATAACGCATAACGCATAACGCATAACGCATAACGCGTAACGCAAAACTCATAACGCATAACGCATAACGCATAACGCATAACGCATATGGCATAAGCATAACGCATAACGCATAACGCATAACGCATAACGCATAACGCATAACGCATAACGCATAACGCATAACGCATAACGCATAACGCATAACGCATAACGCATAATGCATAACGCATAACGCATAACGCATAACGCATAACGCATAACGCATAACGCATAACGCATAACGCATAACGCATAACGCATAACGCATAACGCATAACGCATAACGCATAACGCATAACGCATAACGCATAACGCGTAACGCAAGACTCATAACGCATAACACATAACGCATAACGCATAACGCATAACGCATAACGTATAAACCATAAGGCATAACGCATAGCCCATAACGCATAACGCATAACGCATAACGCATAATGCAAAAGTCATAACGCATAACGCATAACGCATAACGCAAAACGCATAACGCATAACGCATAACGCATAACGCATAACGCATAACGCATAACGCATAACGCATAACGCATAACGCATAACGCATAACGCATAACGCATAACGCATAACGCATAACGCATAACGCATAACGCATAACGCATAACGCATAACGCATAACGCATAACGCATAACGCATAACGCATAACGCATAACGCATAACGCATAACGCATAACGCATAACGCATAACGCATAACGCATAACGCATAACGCATAACGCATAACGCCTAACGCATAACGCATAACGCATAACGCATAACGCATAACGCATAACGCATAACGCATAACGCATAACGCATAACGCATACCGCATAACGCATAACGCATAACGCATAACGCATAACGCATAACGCATAACGCATAACGCATAACGCATAACGCATAACGCATAACGCATAACGCATAACGCATAACGCATAACGCATAACGCATAACGCATAACGCATAACGCATAACGCGTAACGCAAAACTCATAACGCATAACGCATAACGCATAACGCATAACGCATAACGCATAACGCATATGGCATAAGCATAACGCATAACGCATAACGCATAACGCATAACGCATAACGCAAAACGCAAAACTCATAACGCATAACGCATAACGCATAACGCATAACGCATAACGCATAACGCATAACGCATAACGCATAACGCATAACGCATAACGCATAACGCATAACGCATAACGCATAACGCATAACGCATAACGCGTAACGCAAAACTCATAACGCATAACGCATAACGCATAACGCATAACGCATAACGCATATGGCATAAGCATAACGCATAACGCATAACGCATAACGCATAACGCATAACGCATAACGCATAACGCATAACGCATAACGCATAACGCATAACGCATAACGCATAACGCATAACGCATAACGCATAACGCATAACGCATAACGCATAACGCATAACGCATAACGCATAACGCATAACGCATAACCCATAACGCATAACGCATAACGCATAACGCATAACGCATAACGCATAACGCATAACGCATAACGCATAACGCATAACGCGTAACGCAAAACTCATAACGCATAACGCATAACGCATAACGCATAACGTATAACGCATAACGCATAACGCATAAGGCATAAGCATAACGCATAACGCATAACGCATAACGCATAACGCATAACGCGTAACGCAAAACTCATAACGCATAACGCATAACGCATAACGCATAACGCATATGGCATAAGCATAACGCATAACGCATAACGCATAACGCATAACGCATAACGCATAACGCATAACGCATAACGCATAACGCATAACGCATAATGCATAACGCATAACGCATAACGCATAACGCATAACGCATAACGCATAACGCATAACGCATAACGCATAACGCATAACGCATAACGCATAACGCATAACGCATAACGCATAACGCATAACGCATAACGCGTAACGCAAGACTCATAACGCATAACACATAACGCATAACGCATAACGCATAACGTATAAACCATAAGGCATAACGCATAGCCCATAACGCATAACGCATAACGCATAACGCATAATGCAAAAGTCATAACGCATAACGCATAACGCATAACGCAAAACGCATAACGCATAACGCATAACGCATAACGCATAACGCATAACGCATAACGCATAACGCATAACGCATAACGCATAACGCATAACGCATAACGCATAACGCATAACGCATAACGCATAACGCATAACGCATAACGCATAACGCATAACGCATAACGCATAACGCATAACGCATAACGCATAACGCATAACGCATAACGCATAACGCATAACGCATAACGCATAACGCATAACGCATAACGCATAACGCATAACGCATAACGCATAACGCCTAACGCATAACGCATAACGCATAACGCATAACGCATAACGCATAACGCATAACGCATAACGCATAACGCATACCGCATAACGCATAACGCATAACGCATAACGCATAACGCATAACGCATAACGCATAACGCATAACGCATAACGCATAACGCATAACGCATAACGCATAACGCATAACGCATAACGCATAACGCATAACGCATAACGCGTAACGCAAAACTCATAACGCATAACGCATAACGCATAACGCATAACGCATAACGCATAACGCATATGGCATAAGCATAACGCATAACGCATAACGCATAACGCATAACGCATAACGCAAAACGCAAAACTCATAACGCATAACGCATAACGCATAACGCATAACGCATAACGCATAACGCATAACGCATAACGCATAACGCATAACGCATAACGCATAACGCATAACGCATAACGCATAACGCGTAACGCAAAACTCATAACACATAACGCATAACGCATAACGCATAACGCATAACGCATATGGCATAAGCATAACGCATAACGCATAACGCATAACGCATAACGCATAACGCATAACGCATAACGCATAACGCATAACGCATAACGCATAACGCATAACGCATAACGCATAACCCATAACGCATAACGCATAACGCATAACGCATAACGCATAACGCATAACGCATAACGCATAACGCATAACGCATAACGCATAACGCATAACGCATAACGCATAACGCATAACGCATAACGCATAACGCATAACGCATAACGCATAACGCATAACGCATAACGCATAACGCATAACGCATAACGCATAACGCATAACGCATAACGCATAACGCATAACGCATAACGCATAACGCATAACGCGTAACGCAAAACTCATAACGCATAACACATAACGCATAACGCATAACGCATAACGCATAACGTATAAACCATAAGGCATAACGCATAGCCCATAACGCATAACGCATAACGCATAACGCATAATGCAAAAGTCATAACGCATAACGCATAACGCATAACGCAAAACGCATAACGCATAACGCATAACGCATAACGCATAACGCATAACGCATAACGCATAACGCATAACGCATAACGCATAACGCATAACGCATAACGCATAACACATAACGCATAACGCATAACGCATAACGCATAACGCATAACGCATAACGCATAACGCATAACGCATAACGCATAACGCATAACGCATAACGCATAACGCATAACGCATAACGCATAACGCATAACGCATAACGCATAACGCATAACGCATAACGCATAACGCGTAACGCAAAACTCATAACCCATAACGCATAACGCATAACGCATAACGCGTAACGCATAACGCATAACGCATAACGCATAACGCATAACGCATAACGCATAACGCATAACGCATAACGCATAACGCATAACGCATAACGCATAACGCATAACGCATAACGCATAACGCATAACGCATAACGCATAACGCATAACGCATAACGCATAACGCATAACGCAGAACGCACAACGCACAACGCACAACGCACAACGCACAACGCACAACGCACAACGCACAACGCACAACGCATAACGCATAACGCATAACGCATAACGCATAACGCATAACGCATAACGCATAACGCAAATAACGCATAACGCATAACGCATAACGCATAACGCATAACGCATAACGCATAACGCATAATGCATAACGCATAACGCATAACGCATAACGCATAACGCATAACGCATAACGCATAACGCATAACGCATAACGCATAACGCATAACGCATAACGCACAACGCACATCGCACAACGCACAACGCACAACGCACAACGCACAACGCACAACGCACAACGCACAACGCATAACGCATAACGCATAACGCATAACGCATATCGCATAACGCATAACGCATAACGCAAATAACGCATAACGCATAACGCATAACGCATAACGCATAACGCATAACGCATAACGCATAACGCATAACGCATAACGCATAACGCATAACGCATAACGCATAACGCATAACGCATAACGCATAACGCATAACCCATAACGCATAACGCATAACGCATAACGCATAACGCATAACGCATAACGCATAACGCATAACGCATAACGCATAACGCATAACGCATAACGCATAACGCATAACGCATAACGCAAATAACGCATAACGCATAACGCATAACGCATAACGCATAACGCATAACCCATAACGCATAACGCATAACCCATAACGCAAATAACGCTTAACGCATAACGCATAACGCATAACGCATAACGCATAACGCATAACGCATGTGGCATAAGCATAACGCATAACGCATAACGCATAACGCATAACGCATAACGCATAACGCATAACGCATAACGCATAACGCATAACGCATAACGCATAACGCATAACGCATAACGCATAACGCATAACGCATAACGCATAACGCATAACGCATAACGCATAACGCATAACGCATAACGCATAACGCATAACGCATGTAGCATAAGCATAACGCATAACGCATAACGCATAACGCATAACGCATAACGCATAACGCATAACGCATAACGCATAACGCATAACGCACAACGCATAACGCGTAACGCAAAACTCATAACCCATAACGCATAACGCATAACGCATAACGCATAACGCATAACGCATAACGCATAACGCATAACGCATAACGCATAACGCATAACGCATAACGCATAACGCATAACGCATAACGCATAACGCATAACGCATAACGCATAACGCATAACGCATAACGCATAACGCATAACGCATAACGCATAACGCATAACGCATAACGCATAACGCAATTAACGCTTAACGCATAACGCATAACGCATAACGCATAACGCATAACGCATAACGCATAACGCATAACGCATAACGCATAACGCATAACGCATAACGCATAACGCATGTGGCATAAGCATAACGCATAACGCATAACGCATAACGCATAACGCATAACGCATAACGCATAACGCGTAACGCAAAACTCATAACGCATAACGCATAACGCATAACGCATAACGCATAACGCATAACGCATAACGCATAACGCATAACGCATAACGCATAACGCATAACGCATAACGCATAACGCATAACGCATAACGCATAACGCATAACGCATAACGCATAACGCATAACGCATAACGCATAACGCATAACGCATAACGCATAACGCATAACGCACAACGCATAACGCATAACGCATAACGCATAACGCATAACGCATAACGCAAATAACGCATAACGCATAACGCAAATAACGCATAACGCATAACGCATAACGCATAACGCATAACGCATAACGCATAACGCATAACGCATAACGCATAACGCATAACGCATAACGCATAACGCATAACCCATAACGCAAATAACGCTTAACGCATAACGCAAATAACGCTTAACGCATAACGCATAACGCATAACGCATAACGCATAACGCATAACGCATAACGCATAACGCATAACGCATAACGCATAACGCATAACGCATAACGCATAACGCATAACGCATGTAGCATAAGCATAACGCATAACGCATAACGCATAACGCATAACGCATAACGCATAACGCATAACGCATAACGCATAACGCATAACGCATAACGCATAACGCATAACGCATAACGCATAACGCAGAACGCACAACGCACAACGCACAACGCACAACGCACAACGCACAACGCACAACGCACAACGCACAACGCATAACGCATAACGCATAACGCATAACGCATAACGCATAACGCATAACGCAAATAACGCATAACGCATAACGCATAACGCATAACGCATAACGCATAACGCATAACGCATAACGCATAACGCATAACGCATAACGCATAACGCATAACGCATAACGCATAACGCATAACGCATAACGCATAACGCATAACGCATAACGCATAACGCATAACGCATAACGCATAACGCATAACGCATAACGCATAACGCATAACGCAAATAACGCTTAACGCATAACGCATAACGCATAACGCATAACGCATAACGCATAACGCATAACGCATAACGCATAACGCATAACGCATAACGCATAACGCATAACGCATAACGCATAACGCATAACGCATAACGCATAACGCATAACGCATAACGCATAACGCATAACGCATAACGCATAACGCATAACGCATAACGCATAACGCATAACGCATAACGCATAACGCATAACGCGTAACGCAAAACTCATAACGCATAACACATAACGCATAACGCATAACGTATAAACCATAAGGCATAACGCATAGCCCATAACGCATAACGCATAACGCATAACGCATAACGCATAATGAAAAGTCATAACGCATAACGCATAACGCATAACGCAAAACGCATAACGCATAACGCATAACGCATAACGCATAACGCATAACGCATAACGCATAACGCATAACGCATAACGCATAACGCATAACGCATAACGCATAACGCATAACGCATAACGCATAACGCAAAACGCATAACGCATAACGCATAACGCATAACGCATAACGCATAACGCATAACGCATAACGCATAACGCATAACGCATAACGCATAACGCATAACGCATAACGCATAACGCATAACGCATAACGCATAACGCATAACACATAACGCATAACGCATAACGCATAACGTATAAACCATAAGGCATAACGCATAGCCCATAACGCATAACGCATAACGCATAACGCATAACGCATAACGCATAATGAAAAGTCATAACGCATAACGCATAACGCATAACGCAAAACGCATAACGCATAACGCATAACGCATAACGCATAACGCATAACGCATAACGCATAACGCATAACGCATAACGCATAACGCATAACGCATAACGCATAACGCATAACGCATAACGCATAACGCATAACGCATAACGCATAACGCATAACGCATAACGCGTAACGCATAACGCATAACGCATAACGCATAACGCATAACGCATAACCCATAACGCAAATAACGCTTAACGCATAACGCATAACGCATAACGCATAACGCATAACGCATAACGCATAACGCATAACGCATAACGCATAACGCATAACGCATAACGCATAACGCATAACGCATAACGCATAACGCATAACGCATAACGCATAACGCATGTGGCATAAGCATAACGCATAACGCATAACGCATAACGCATAACGCATAACGCATAACGCATAACGCGTAACGCAAAACTCATAACGCATAACGCATAACGCATAACGCATAACGCATAACGCATAACGCATAACGCATAACGCATAACGCATAACGCATAACGCATAACGCATAACGCATAACGCATAACGCATAACGCATAACGCATAACGCATAACGCATAACGCATAACGCATAACGCATAACGCATAACGCATAACGCATAACGCATAACGCATAACGCATAACGCATAACGCATAACGCATAACGCATAACGCATAACGCATAACGCATAACGCATAACGCATAACGCATAACGCATAACGCATAACGCATAACGCATAACGCATAACGCATAACGCATAACGCATAACGCATAACGCATAACGCATAACGCATAACGCATAACGCATAACGCATAACGCATAACGCATAACGCATAACGCATAACGCATAACGCATAACGCATAACGCATAACGCATAACGCATAACGCATAACGCATAACGCATGTAGCATAAGCATAACGCATAACGCATAACGCATAACGCATAACGCATAACGCATAACGCATAACGCATAACGCATAACGCATAACGCACAACGCATAACGCGTAACGCAAAACTCATAACCCATAACGCATAACGCATAACGCATAACGCATAACGCATAACGCATAACGCATAACGCATAACGCATAACGCATAACGCATAACGCATAACGCATAACGCATAACGCATAACGCATAACGCATAACGCATAACGCATAACGCATAACGCATAACGCATAACGCATAACGCATAACGCATAACGCATAACGCATAACGCATAACGCATAACGCATAACGCATATCGCATAACGCATAACGCATAACGCAAATAACGCATAACGCATAACGCATAACGCATAACGCATAACGCATAACGCATAACGCATAACGCATAACGCATAACGCATAACGCATAACGCATAACGCATAACGCATAACGCATAACGCATAACGCATAACGCATAACCCATAACGCATAACGCATAACGCATAACGCATAACGCATAACGCATAACGCATAACGCATAACGCATAACGCATAACGCATAACGCATAACGCATAACGCAAATAACGCATAACGCATAACGCATAACGCATAACGCATGTGGCATAAGCATAACGCATAACGCATAACGCATAACGCATAACGCATAACGCATAACGCATAACGCATAACGCATAACGCATAACGCATAACGCATAACGCATAACGCATAACGCATAACGCATAACGCATAACGCATAACGCATAACGCATAACGCATAACGCATAACGCATGTAGCATAAGCATAACGCATAACGCATAACGCATAACGCATAACGCATAACGCATAACGCATAACGCATAACGCATAACGCATAACGCACAACGCATAACGCGTAACGCAAAACTCATAACCCATAACGCATAACGCATAACGCATAACGCATAACGCATAACGCATAACGCATAACGCATAACGCATAACGCATAACGCATAACGCATAACGCATAACGCATAACGCATAACGCATAACGCATAACGCATAACGCATAACGCATAACGCATAACGCATAACGCATAACGCATAACGCATAACGCATAACGCATAACGCATAACGCATAACGCATAACGCAAATAACGCTTAACGCATAACGCATAACGCATAACGCATAACGCATAACGCATAACGCATAACGCATAACGCATAACGCATAACGCATAACGCATAACGCATAACGCATAACGCATGTGGCATAAGCATAACGCATAACGCATAACGCATAACGCATAACGCATAACGCATAACGCATAACGCGTAACGCAAAACTCATAACGCATAACGCATAACGCATAACGCATAACGCATAACGCATAACGCATAACGCATAACGCATAACGCATAACGCATAACGCATAACGCATAACGCATAACGCATAACGCATAACGCATAACGCATAACGCATAACGCATAACGCATAACGCATAACGCATAACGCATAACGCATAACGCATAACGCATAACGCATAACGCATAACGCATAACGCATAACGCATAACGCATAACGCATAACGCATAACGCATAACGCATAACGCATAACGCATAACGCATAACGCATAACGCATAACGCATAACGCATAACGCATAACGCATAACGCATAACGCATAACGCATAACGCATAACGCATAACGCATAACGCATAACGCATAACGCATAACGCATAACGCATAACGCACAACGCATAACGCATAACGCATAACGCATAACGCATAACGCATAACGCAAATAACGCATAACGCATAACGCAAATAACGCATAACGCATAACGCATAACGCATAACGCATAACGCATAACGCATAACGCATAACGCATAACGCATAACGCATAACGCATAACCCATAACGCAAATAACGCTTAACGCATAACGCAAATAACGCTTAACGCATAACGCATAACGCATAACGCATAACGCATAACGCATAACGCATAACGCATAACGCATAACGCATAACGCATAACGCATAACGCATAACGCATAACGCATGTAGCATAAGCATAACGCATAACGCATAACGCATAACGCATAACGCATAACGCATAACGCATAACGCATAACGCATAACGCATAACGCATAACGCATAACGCATAACGCATAACGCATAACGCATAACGCAGAACGCACAACGCACAACGCACAACGCACAACGCACAACGCACAACGCACAACGCACAACGCACAACGCATAACGCATAACGCATAACGCATAACGCATAACGCATAACGCATAACGCAAATAACGCATAACGCATAACGCATAACGCATAACGCATAACGCATAACGCATAACGCATAACGCATAACGCATAACGCATAACGCATAACGCATAACGCATAACGCATAACGCATAACGCATAACGCATAACGCATAACGCATAACGCATAACGCATAACGCATAACGCATAACGCATAACGCAAATAACGCTTAACGCATAACGCATAACGCATAACGCATAACGCATAACGCATAACGCATAACGCATAACGCATAACGCATAACGCATAACGCATAACGCATAACGCATAACGCATAACGCATAACGCATAACGCATAACGCATAACGCATAACGCATAACGCATAACGCATAACGCATAACGCATAACGCATAACGCATAACGCATAACGCATAACGCAAGACGCATAACGCATAACGCGTAACGCAAAACTCATAACGCATAACACATAACGCATAACGCATAACGCATAACGCATAACGTATAAACCATAAGGCATAACGCATAGCCCATAACGCATAACGCATAACGCATAACGCATAACGCATAATGAAAAGTCATAACGCATAACGCATAACGCATAACGCAAAACGCATAACGCATAACGCATAACGCATAACGCATAACGCATAACGCATAACGCATAACGCATAACGCATAACGCATAACGCATAACGCATAACGCATAACGCATAACGCATAACGCATAACGCATAACGCATAACGCATAACGCATAACGCATAACGCATAACGCATAACGCGTAACGCATAACGCATAACGCATAACGCATAACGCATAACGCATAACCCATAACGCAAATAACGCTTAACGCATAACGCATAACGCATAACGCATAACGCATAACGCATAACGCATAACGCATAACGCATAACGCATAACGCATAACGCATAACGCATAACGCATAACGCATAACGCATAACGCATAACGCATAACGCATGTGGCATAAGCATAACGCATAACGCATAACGCATAACGCATAACGCATAACGCATAACGCATAACGCGTAACGCAAAACTCATAACGCATAACGCATAACGCATAACGCATAACGCATAACGCATAACGCATAACGCATAACGCATAACGCATAACGCATAACGCATAACGCATAACGCATAACGCATAACGCATAACGCATAACGCATAACGCATAACGCATAACGCATAACGCATAACGCATAACGCATAACGCATAACGCATAACGCATAACGCATAACGCATAACGCATAACGCATAACGCATAACGCATAACGCATAACGCATAACGCATAACGCATAACGCATAACGCATAACGCATAACGCATAACGCATAACGCATAACGCATAACGCATAACGCATAACGCATAACGCATAACGCATAACGCATAACGCATAACGCATAACGCATAACGCATAACGCATAACGCATAACGCATAACGCATAACGCATAACGCATAACGCATAACGCATAACGCATAACGCATAACGCATAACGCATAACGCATAACGCATGTAGCATAAGCATAACGCATAACGCATAACGCATAACGCATAACGCATAACGCATAACGCATAACGCATAACGCACAACGCATAACGCGTAACGCAAAACTCATAACCCATAACGCATAACGCATAACGCATAACGCATAACGCATAACGCATAACGCATAACGCATAACGCATAACGCATAACGCATAACGCATAACGCATAACGCATAACGCATAACGCATAACGCATAACGCATAACGCATAACGCATAACGCATAACGCATAACGCATAACGCATAACGCATAACGCATAACGCATAACGCATAACGCATAACGCATAACGCAAATAACGCTTAACGCATAACGCATAACGCATAACGCATAACGCATAACGCATAACGCATAACGCATAACGCATAACGCATAACGCATAACACATAACGCATAACGCATGTGGCATAAGCATAACGCATAACGCATAACGCATAACGCATAACGCATAACGCATAACGCATAACGCGTAACGCAAAACTCATAACGCATAACGCATAACGCATAACGCATAACGCATAACGCATAACGCATAACGCATAACGCATAACGCATAACGCATAACGCATAACGCATAACGCATAACGCATAACGCATAACGCATAACGCATAACGCATAACGCATAACGCATAACGCATAACGCATAACGCATAACGCATAACGCATAACGCATAACGCATAACGCATAACGCATAACGCATAACGCATAACGCATAACGCATAACGCATAACGCATAACGCATAACGCATAACGCATAACGCATAACGCATAACGCATAACGCATAACGCATAACGCATAACGCATAACGCATAACGCATAACGCATAACGCATAACGCATAACGCATAACGCATAACGCATAACGCACAACGCATAACGCATAACGCATAACGCATAACGCATAACGCATAACGCAAATAACGCATAACGCATAACGCAAATAACGCATAACGCATAACGCATAACGCATAACGCATAACGCATAACGCATAACGCATAACGCATAACGCATAACGCATAACGCATAACGCATAACCCATAACGCAAATAACGCTTAACGCATAACGCAAATAACGCTTAACGCATAACGCATAACGCATAACGCATAACGCATAACGCATAACGCATAACGCATAACGCATAACGCATAACGCATAACGCATAACGCATAACGCATAACGCATGTAGCATAAGCATAACGCATAACGCATAACGCATAACGCATAACGCATAACGCATAACGCATAACGCATAACGCATAACGCATAACGCATAACGCATAACGCATAACGCATAACGCATAACGCATAACGCAGAACGCACAACGCACAACGCACAACGCACAACGCACAACGCACAACGCACAACGCACAACGCACAACGCATAACGCATAACGCATAACGCATAACGCATAACGCATAACGCATAACGCAAATAACGCATAACGCATAACGCATAACGCATAACGCATAACGCATAACGCATAACGCATAACGCATAACGCATAACGCATAACGCATAACGCATAACGCATAACGCATAACGCATAACGCATAACGCATAACGCATAACGCATAACGCATAACGCATAACGCATAACGCATAACGCATAACGCATAACGCATAACGCATAACGCATAACGCAAATAACGCTTAACGCATAACGCATAACGCATAACGCATAACGCATAACGCATAACGCATAACGCATAACGCATAACGCATAACGCATAACGCATAACGCATAACGCATAACGCATAACGCATAACGCATAACGCATAACGCATAACGCATAACGCATAACGCATAACGCATAACGCATAACGCATAACGCATAACGCATAACGCATAACGCATAACGCATAACGCATAACGCATAACGCATAACGCATAACGCGTAACGCAAAACTCATAACGCATAACACATAACGCATAACGCATAACGCATAACGCATAACGTATAAACCATAAGGCATAACGCATAGCCCATAACGCATAACGCATAACGCATAACGCATAACGCATAATGAAAAGTCATAACGCATAACGCATAACGCATAACGCAAAACGCATAACGCATAACGCATAACGCATAACGCATAACGCATAACGCATAACGCATAACGCATAACGCATAACGCATAACGCATAACGCATAACGCATAACGCATAACGCATAACGCATAACGCATAACGCATAACGCATAACGCATAACGCATAACGCATAACGCATAACGCATAACGCATAACGCGTAACGCATAACGCATAACGCATAACGCATAACGCATAACGCATAACCCATAACGCAAATAACGCTTAACGCATAACGCATAACGCATAACGCATAACGCATAACGCATAACGCATAACGCATAACGCATAACGCATAACGCATAACGCATAACGCATAACGCATAACGCATAACGCATAACGCATAACGCATAACGCATGTGGCATAAGCATAACGCATAACGCATAACGCATAACGCATAACGCATAACGCATAACGCATAACGCATAACGCGTAACGCAAAACTCATAACGCATAACGCATAACGCATAACGCATAACGCATAACGCATAACGCATAACGCATAACGCATAACGCATAACGCATAACGCATAACGCATAACGCATAACGCATAACGCATAACGCATAACGCATAACGCATAACGCATAACGCATAACGCATAACGCATAACGCATAACGCATAACGCATAACGCATAACGCATAACGCATAACGCATAACGCATAACGCATAACGCATAACGCATAACGCATAACGCATAACGCATAACGCATAACGCATAACGCATAACGCACAACGCACAACGCACAACGCACAACGCACAACGCACAACGCATAACGCATAACGCATAACGCACAACGCACAACGCACAACGCATAACGCATAACGCATAACGCATAACGCATAACGCATAACGCATAACGCATAACGCATAACGCATGTGGCATAAGCATAACGCATAACGCATAACGCATAACGCATAACGCATAACGCATAACGCGTAACGCATAACGCATAACGCATAACGCATAACGCATAACGCGTAACGCAAAACTCATAACGCATAACGCATAACGCATAACGCATAACGCATAACGCATAACGCATAACGCATAACGCATAACGCATAACGCATAACGCATAACGCATAACGCATAACGCATAACGCATAACGCATAACGCATAACGCATAACGCATAACGCATAACGCATAACGCATAACGCATAACGCATAACGCATAACGCATAACGCATAACGCATAACGCATAACGCATAACGCATAACGCATAACGCATAACGCATAACGCATAACGCATAACGCATAACGCATAACGCATAACGCATAACGCATAACGCATAACGCATAACGCATAACGCATAACGCATAACGCATAACGCATAACGCATAACGCATAACGCATAACGCATAACGCATAACGCATAACGCATAACGCATAACGCATAACGCATAACGCATAACGCATGTGGCATAAGCATAACGCATAACGCATAACGCATAACGCATAACGCATAACGCATAACGCATAACGCATAACGCATAACGCATAACGCATAACGCATAACGCATAACGCATAACGCATAACGCATAACGCATAACGCATAACGCATAACGCATAACGCATAACGCATAACGCATGTAGCATAAGCATAACGCATAACGCATAACGCATAACGCATAACGCATAACGCATAACGCATAACGCATAACGCATAACGCATAACGCACAACGCATAACGCGTAACGCAAAACTCATAACCCATAACGCATAACGCATAACGCATAACGCATAACGCATAACGCATAACGCATAACGCATAACGCATAACGCATAACGCATAACGCATAACGCATAACGCATAACGCATAACGCATAACGCATAACGCATAACGCATAACGCATAACGCATAACGCATAACGCATAACGCATAACGCATAACGCATAACGCATAACGCATAACGCATAACGCATAACGCAAATAACGCTTAACGCATAACGCATAACGCATAACGCATAACGCATAACGCATAACGCATAACGCATAACGCATAACGCATAACGCATAACGCATAACGCATAACGCATAACGCATGTGGCATAAGCATAACGCATAACGCATAACGCATAACGCATAACGCATAACGCATAACGCATAACGCGTAACGCAAAACTCATAACGCATAACGCATAACGCATAACGCATAACGCATAACGCATAACGCATAACGCATAACGCATAACGCATAACGCATAACGCATAACGCATAACGCATAACGCATAACGCATAACGCATAACGCATAACGCATAACGCATAACGCATAACGCATAACGCATAACGCATAACGCATAACGCATAACGCATAACGCATAACGCATAACGCATAACGCATAACGCATAACGCATAACGCATAACGCATAACGCATAACGCATAACGCATAACGCATAACGCATAACGCATAACGCATAACGCATAACGCATAACGCATAACGCATAACGCATAACGCATAACGCATAACGCATAACGCATAACGCATAACGCATAACGCATAACGCATAACGCATAACGCATAACGCACAACGCATAACGCATAACGCATAACGCATAACGCATAACGCATAACGCAAATAACGCATAACGCATAACGCAAATAACGCATAACGCATAACGCATAACGCATAACGCATAACGCATAACGCATAACGCATAACGCATAACGCATAACGCATAACGCATAACCCATAACGCAAATAACGCTTAACGCATAACGCAAATAACGCTTAACGCATAACGCATAACGCATAACGCATAACGCATAACGCATAACGCATAACGCATAACGCATAACGCATAACGCATAACGCATAACGCATAACGCATAACGCATGTAGCATAAGCATAACGCATAACGCATAACGCATAACGCATAACGCATAACGCATAACGCATAACGCATAACGCATAACGCATAACGCATAACGCATAACGCATAACGCATAACGCATAACGCATAACGCAGAACGCACAACGCACAACGCACAACGCACAACGCACAACGCACAACGCACAACGCACAACGCACAACGCATAACGCATAACGCATAACGCATAACGCATAACGCATAACGCATAACGCAAATAACGCATAACGCATAACGCATAACGCATAACGCATAACGCATAACGCATAACGCATAACGCATAACGCATAACGCATAACGCATAACGCATAACGCATAACGCATAACGCATAACGCATAACGCATAACGCATAACGCATAACGCATAACGCATAACGCATAACGCATAACGCATAACGCAAATAACGCTTAACGCATAACGCATAACGCATAACGCATAACGCATAACGCATAACGCATAACGCATAACGCATAACGCATAACGCATAACGCATAACGCATAACGCATAACGCATAACGCATAACGCATAACGCATAACGCATAACGCATAACGCATAACGCATAACGCATAACGCATAACGCATAACGCATAACGCATAACGCATAACGCATAACGCAAGACGCATAACGCATAACGCGTAACGCAAAACTCATAACGCATAACACATAACGCATAACGCATAACGCATAACGCATAACGTATAAACCATAAGGCATAACGCATAGCCCATAACGCATAACGCATAACGCATAACGCATAACGCATAATGAAAAGTCATAACGCATAACGCATAACGCATAACGCAAAACGCATAACGCATAACGCATAACGCATAACGCATAACGCATAACGCATAACGCATAACGCATAACGCATAACGCATAACGCATAACGCATAACGCATAACGCATAACGCATAACGCATAACGCATAACGCATAACGCATAACGCATAACGCATAACGCATAACGCATAACGCGTAACGCATAACGCATAACGCATAACGCATAACGCATAACGCATAACCCATAACGCAAATAACGCTTAACGCATAACGCATAACGCATAACGCATAACGCATAACGCATAACGCATAACGCATAACGCATAACGCATAACGCATAACGCATAACGCATAACGCATAACGCATAACGCATAACGCATAACGCATAACGCATGTGGCATAAGCATAACGCATAACGCATAACGCATAACGCATAACGCATAACGCATAACGCATAACGCGTAACGCAAAACTCATAACGCATAACGCATAACGCATAACGCATAACGCATAACGCATAACGCATAACGCATAACGCATAACGCATAACGCATAACGCATAACGCATAACGCATAACGCATAACGCATAACGCATAACGCATAACGCATAACGCATAACGCATAACGCATAACGCATAACGCATAACGCATAACGCATAACGCATAACGCATAACGCATAACGCATAACGCATAACGCATAACGCATAACGCATAACGCATAACGCATAACGCATAACGCATAACGCATAACGCATAACGCATAACGCATAACGCATAACGCATAACGCATAACGCATAACGCATAACGCATAACGCATAACGCATAACGCATAACGCATAACGCATAACGCATAACGCATAACGCATAACGCATAACGCATAACGCATAACGCATAACGCATAACGCATAACGCATAACGCATAACGCATAACGCATAACGCATAACGCATGTAGCATAAGCATAACGCATAACGCATAACGCATAACGCATAACGCATAACGCATAACGCATAACGCATAACGCACAACGCATAACGCGTAACGCAAAACTCATAACCCATAACGCATAACGCATAACGCATAACGCATAACGCATAACGCATAACGCATAACGCATAACGCATAACGCATAACGCATAACGCATAACGCATAACGCATAACGCATAACGCATAACGCATAACGCATAACGCATAACGCATAACGCATAACGCATAACGCATAACGCATAACGCATAACGCATAACGCATAACGCATAACGCATAACGCATAACGCAAATAACGCTTAACGCATAACGCATAACGCATAACGCATAACGCATAACGCATAACGCATAACGCATAACGCATAACGCATAACGCATAACACATAACGCATAACGCATGTGGCATAAGCATAACGCATAACGCATAACGCATAACGCATAACGCATAACGCATAACGCATAACGCGTAACGCAAAACTCATAACGCATAACGCATAACGCATAACGCATAACGCATAACGCATAACGCATAACGCATAACGCATAACGCATAACGCATAACGCATAACGCATAACGCATAACGCATAACGCATAACGCATAACGCATAACGCATAACGCATAACGCATAACGCATAACGCATAACGCATAACGCATAACGCATAACGCATAACGCATAACGCATAACGCATAACGCATAACGCATAACGCATAACGCATAACGCATAACGCATAACGCATAACGCATAACGCATAACGCATAACGCATAACGCATAACGCATAACGCATAACGCATAACGCATAACGCATAACGCATAACGCATAACGCATAACGCATAACGCATAACGCATAACGCACAACGCATAACGCATAACGCATAACGCATAACGCATAACGCATAACGCAAATAACGCATAACGCATAACGCAAATAACGCATAACGCATAACGCATAACGCATAACGCATAACGCATAACGCATAACGCATAACGCATAACGCATAACGCATAACGCATAACGCATAACCCATAACGCAAATAACGCTTAACGCATAACGCAAATAACGCTTAACGCATAACGCATAACGCATAACGCATAACGCATAACGCATAACGCATAACGCATAACGCATAACGCATAACGCATAACGCATAACGCATAACGCATAACGCATGTAGCATAAGCATAACGCATAACGCATAACGCATAACGCATAACGCATAACGCATAACGCATAACGCATAACGCATAACGCATAACGCATAACGCATAACGCATAACGCATAACGCATAACGCATAACGCAGAACGCACAACGCACAACGCACAACGCACAACGCACAACGCACAACGCACAACGCACAACGCACAACGCATAACGCATAACGCATAACGCATAACGCATAACGCATAACGCATAACGCAAATAACGCATAACGCATAACGCATAACGCATAACGCATAACGCATAACGCATAACGCATAACGCATAACGCATAACGCATAACGCATAACGCATAACGCATAACGCATAACGCATAACGCATAACGCATAACGCATAACGCATAACGCATAACGCATAACGCATAACGCATAACGCATAACGCATAACGCATAACGCATAACGCATAACGCAAATAACGCTTAACGCATAACGCATAACGCATAACGCATAACGCATAACGCATAACGCATAACGCATAACGCATAACGCATAACGCATAACGCATAACGCATAACGCATAACGCATAACGCATAACGCATAACGCATAACGCATAACGCATAACGCATAACGCATAACGCATAACGCATAACGCATAACGCATAACGCATAACGCATAACGCATAACGCATAACGCATAACGCATAACGCATAACGCATAACGCGTAACGCAAAACTCATAACGCATAACACATAACGCATAACGCATAACGCATAACGCATAACGTATAAACCATAAGGCATAACGCATAGCCCATAACGCATAACGCATAACGCATAACGCATAACGCATAATGAAAAGTCATAACGCATAACGCATAACGCATAACGCAAAACGCATAACGCATAACGCATAACGCATAACGCATAACGCATAACGCATAACGCATAACGCATAACGCATAACGCATAACGCATAACGCATAACGCATAACGCATAACGCATAACGCATAACGCATAACGCATAACGCATAACGCATAACGCATAACGCATAACGCATAACGCATAACGCATAACGCGTAACGCATAACGCATAACGCATAACGCATAACGCATAACGCATAACCCATAACGCAAATAACGCTTAACGCATAACGCATAACGCATAACGCATAACGCATAACGCATAACGCATAACGCATAACGCATAACGCATAACGCATAACGCATAACGCATAACGCATAACGCATAACGCATAACGCATAACGCATAACGCATGTGGCATAAGCATAACGCATAACGCATAACGCATAACGCATAACGCATAACGCATAACGCATAACGCATAACGCGTAACGCAAAACTCATAACGCATAACGCATAACGCATAACGCATAACGCATAACGCATAACGCATAACGCATAACGCATAACGCATAACGCATAACGCATAACGCATAACGCATAACGCATAACGCATAACGCATAACGCATAACGCATAACGCATAACGCATAACGCATAACGCATAACGCATAACGCATAACGCATAACGCATAACGCATAACGCATAACGCATAACGCATAACGCATAACGCATAACGCATAACGCATAACGCATAACGCATAACGCATAACGCATAACGCATAACGCACAACGCACAACGCACAACGCACAACGCACAACGCACAACGCATAACGCATAACGCATAACGCACAACGCACAACGCACAACGCATAACGCATAACGCATAACGCATAACGCATAACGCATAACGCATAACGCATAACGCATAACGCATGTGGCATAAGCATAACGCATAACGCATAACGCATAACGCATAACGCATAACGCATAACGCGTAACGCATAACGCATAACGCATAACGCATAACGCATAACGCGTAACGCAAAACTCATAACGCATAACGCATAACGCATAACGCATAACGCATAACGCATAACGCATAACGCATAACGCATAACGCATAACGCATAACGCATAACGCATAACGCATAACGCATAACGCATAACGCATAACGCATAACGCATAACGCATAACGCATAACGCATAACGCATAACGCATAACGCATAACGCATAACGCATAACGCATAACGCATAACGCATAACGCATAACGCATAACGCATAACGCATAACGCATAACGCATAACGCATAACGCATAACGCATAACGCATAACGCATAACGCATAACGCATAACGCATAACGCATAACGCATAACGCATAACGCATAACGCATAACGCATAACGCATAACGCATAACGCATAACGCATAACGCATAACGCATAACGCATAACGCATAACGCATAACGCATAACGCATAACGCATAACGCATAACGCATAACGCATAACGCATAACGCACAACGCATAACGCATAACGCATAACGCATAACGCATAACGCATAACGCATAACGCATAACGCATAACGCATAACGCATAACGCATAACGCATAACGCATAACGCATAACGCATAACGCATAACGCATAACGCATAACGCATAACGCACAACGCATAACGCATAACGCATAACGCATAACGCATAACGCATAACGCATAACGCATAACGCATAACGCATAACGCATAACGCATAACGCATAACGCGTAACGCAAAACTCATAACCCATAACGCATAACGCATAACGCATAACGCATAACGCATAACGCATAACGCATAACGCATAACGCATAACGCATAACGCATAACGCATAACGCATAACGCATAACGCATAACGCAGAACGCACAACGCACAACGCACAACGCACAACGCACAACGCACAACGCACAACGCACAACGCACAACGCACAACGCACAACGCATAACGCATAACGCATAACGCATAACGCATAACGCATAACGCAAATAACGCATAACGCATAACGCATAACGCATAACGCATAACGCATAACGCATAACGCATAACGCATAACGCATAACGCATAACGCATAACGCATAACGCATAACGCATAACGCATAACGCATAACGCATAACGCATAACGCATAACGCATAACGCATAACGCATAACGCATAACGCGTAACGCAAAACTCATAACGCATAACGCATAACGCATAACGCATAACGCATAACGCATAACGTATAAACCATAAGGCATAACGCATAGCCCATAACGCATAACGCATAACGCATAACGCATAACGCATAATGAAAAGTCATAACGCATAACGCATAACGCATAACGCAAAACGCATAACGCATAACGCATAACGCATAACGCATAACGCATAACGCATAACGCATAACGCATAACGCATAACGCATAACGCATAACGCATAACGCATAACGCATAACGCATAACGCATAACGCATAACGCATAACGCATAACGCATAACGCATAACGCATAACGCATAACGCATAACGCATAACGCATAACGCATAACGCATAACGCATAACGCATAACGCATAACGCATAACGCATAACGCATAACGCATAACGCATAACGCATAACGCATAACCCATAACGCAAATAACGCTTAACGCATAACGCATAACGCATAACGCATAACGCATAACGCATAACGCATAACGCATAACGCATAACGCATAACGCATAACGCATAACGCATAACGCATAACGCATGTGGCATAAGCATAACGCATAACGCATAACGCATAACGCATAACGCATAACGCATGTGGCATAAGCATAACGCATAACGCATAACGCATAACGCATAACGCATAACGCATAACGCATAACGCATAACGCGTAACGCAAAACTCATAACGCATAACGCATAACGCATAACGCATAACGCATAACGCATAACGCATAACGCATAACGCATAACGCATAACGCATAACGCATAACGCATAACGCATAACGCATAACGCATAACGCATAACGCATAACGCATAACGCATAACGCATAACGCATTACGCATAACGCATAACGCATAACGCATAACGCATAACGCATAACGCATAACGCATAACGCATAACGCATAACGCATAACGCATAACGCATAACGCACAACGCACAACGCACAACGCACAACGCACAACGCACAACGCACAACGCACAACGCACAACGCGAAACGCATAACGCATAACGCATAACGCATAACGCAAATAACGCATAACGCATAACGCAAATAACGCATAACGCATAACGCATAACCCATAACGCAAATAACGCTTAACGCATAACGCATAACGCATAACGCATAACGCATAACGCATAACGCATAACGCATAACGCATAACGCATAACGCATAACGCATAACGCATAACGCATAACGCATAACGCATAACGCATAACGCATAACGCATAACGCATAACGCATAACGCATAACGCATAACGCATAACGCATAACGCATAACGCATAACGCATAACGCATAACGCATAACGCATAACGCATAACGCATAACGCATAACGCATAACGCATAACGCATAACGCATAACGCATAACGCATAACGCATAACGCATAACGCATAACGCATAACGCATAACGCATAACGCATAACGCATAACGCATAACGCATAACGCATAACGCATAACGCATAACGCATAACGCATAACGCATAACGCATAACGCATAACGCATAACGCATAAGGCATAAGCATAACGCATAACGCATAACGCATAACGCCTAACGCGTAACGCAAAACTCATAACGCATAACGCATAACGCATAACGCATAACGCATAACGCATATGGCATAAGCATAACGCATAACGCATAACGCATAACGCAAAACGCAAAACTCATAACGCATAACGCATAACGCATAACGCATAACGCATAACGCATAACGCATAACGCATAACGCATAACGCATAACGCATAACGCATAACGCATAACGCATAACGCATAACGCATAACGCATAACGCATAACGCATAACGCATAACGCATAACGCATAACGCATAACGCACAACGCATAACGCATAACGCATAACGCATAACGCATAACGCATAACGCATAACGCATAACGCATAACGCATAACGCATAACGCATAACGCATAACGCATAACGCGTAACACAAAACTCATAACCCATAACGCATAACGCATAACGCATAACGCATAACGCATAACGCATAACGCATAACGCATAACGCATAACGCATAACGCATAACGCATAACGCATAACGCATAACGCATAACGCATAACGCATAACGCATAACGCATAACGCATAACGCAGAACGCACAACGCACAACGCACAACGCACAACGCACAACGCACAACGCACAACGCACAACGCACAACGCACAACGCACAACGCACAACGCACAACGCACAACGCACAACGCACAACGCATAACGCATAACGCATAACGCATAACGCATAACGCATAACGCATAACGCATAACGCAAATAACGCATAACGCATAACGCATAACGCATAACGCATAACGCATAACGCATAACGCATAACGCATAACGCATAACGCATAACGCATAACGCATAACGCATAACGCATAACGCATAACGCATAACGCATAACGCATAACGCATAACGCATAACGCATAACGCATAACGCATAACGCATAACGCATAACGCATAACGCATAACGCATAACGCATAACGCATAACGCATAACGCATAACGCATAACGCATAACGCATAACGCATAACGCATAACGCACAACGCACAACGCACAACGCACAACGCACAACGCACAACGCATAACGCATAACGCATAACGCATAACGCATAACGCATAACGCATAACGCATAACGCATAACGCATGTGGCATAAGCATAACGCATAACGCATAACGCATAACGCATAACGCATAACGCATAACGCATAACGCATAACGCATAACGCATAACGCATAACGCATAACGCATAACGCATAACGCATAACGCATAACGCATAACGCATAACGCATAACGCATAACGCATAACGCATAACGCATAACGCATAACGCATAACGCATAACGCATAACGCATAACGCATAACGCATAACGCATAACGCATAACGCATAACGCATAACGCATAACGCATAACGCATAACGCATAACGCATAACGCATAACGCATAACGCATAACGCATAACGCATAACGCATAACGCATAACGCATAACGCATAACGCATAACGCATAACGCATAACGCATAACGCATAACGCATAACGCATAACGCATAACGCATAACGCATAACGCATAACGCATAACGCATAACGCATAACGCATAACGCATAACGCATAACGCATAACGCATAACGCATAACGCATAACGCATAACGCATAACGCATAACGCATAACGCATAACGCATAACGCATAACGCATAAGGCATAAGCATAACGCATAACGCATAACGCATAACGCCTAACGCGTAACGCAAAACTCATAACGCATAACGCATAACGCATAACGCATAACGCATAACGCATATGGCATAAGCATAACGCATAACGCATAACGCATAACGCATAACGCAAAACGCAAAACTCATAACGCATAACGCATAACGCATAACGCATAACGCATAACGCATAACGCATAACGCATAACGCATAACGCATAACGCATAACGCATAACGCATAACGCATAACGCATAACGCATAACGCATAACGCATAACGCATAACGCATAACGCATAACGCATAACGCACAACGCATAACGCATAACGCATAACGCATAACGCATAACGCATAACGCATAACGCATAACGCATAACGCATAACGCATAACGCATAACGCATAACGCGTAACGCAAAACTCATAACCCATAACGCATAACGCATAACGCATAACGCATAACGCATAACGCATAACGCATAACGCATAACGCATAACGCATAACGCATAACGCATAACGCATAACGCATAACGCAGAACGCACAACGCACAACGCACAACGCACAACGCACAACGCACAACGCACAACGCACAACGCACAACGCATAACGCATAACGCATAACGCATAACGCATAACGCATAACGCAAATAACGCATAACGCATAACGCATAACGCATAACGCATAACGCATAACGCATAACGCATAACGCATAACGCATAACGCATAACGCATAACGCATAACGCATAACGCATAACGCATAACGCATAACGCATAACGCATAACGCATAACGCATAACGCATAACGCATAACGCGTAACGCAAAACTCATAACGCATAACGCATAACGCATAACGCATAACGCATAACGCATAACGTATAAACCATAAGGCATAACGCATAGCCCATAACGCATAACGCATAACGCATAACGCATAACGCATAATGAAAAGTCATAACGCATAACGCATAACGCATAACGCAAAACGCATAACGCATAACGCATAACGCATAACGCATAACGCATAACGCATAACGCATAACGCATAACGCATAACGCATAACGCATAACGCATAAGGCATAAGCATAACGCATAACGCATAACGCATAACGCCTAACGCGTAACGCAAAACTCATAACGCATAACGCATAACGCATAACGCATAACGCATAACGCATATGGCATAAGCATAACGCATAACGCATAACGCATAACGCATAACGCAAAACGCAAAACTCATAACGCATAACGCATAACGCATAACGCATAACGCATAACGCATAACGCATAACGCATAACGCATAACGCATAACGCATAACGCATAACGCATAACGCATAACGCATAACGCATAACGCATAACGCATAACGCATAACGCATAACGCATAACGCATAACGCACAACGCATAACGCATAACGCATAACGCATAACGCATAACGCATAACGCATAACGCATAACGCATAACGCATAACGCATAACGCATAACGCATAACGCGTAACGCAAAACTCATAACCCATAACGCATAACGCATAACGCATAACGCATAACGCATAACGCATAACGCATAACGCATAACGCATAACGCATAACGCATAACGCATAACGCATAACGCATAACGCATAACGCATAACGCATAACGCATAACGCATAACGCATAACGCATTACGCATAACGCATAACGCATAACGCATAACGCATAACGCATAACGCATAACGCATAACGCATAACGCATAACGCATAACGCATAACGCATAACGCATAACGCACAACGCACAACGCACAACGCACAACGCACAACGCACAACGCACAACGCACAACGCACAACGCGAAACGCATAACGCATAACGCATAACGCATAACGCATAACGCAAATAACGCATAACGCATAACGCAAATAACGCATAACGCATAACGCATAACCCATAACGCAAATAACGCTTAACGCATAACGCATAACGCATAACGCATAACGCATAACGCATAACGCATAACGCATAACGCATAACGCATAACGCATAACGCATAACGCATAACGCATAACGCATAACGCATAACGCATAACGCATGTGGCATAAGCATAACGCATAACGCATAACGCATAACGCATAACGCATAACGGATAACGCATAACGCGTAACGCAAAACTCATAACGCATAACGCATAACGCATAACGCATAACGCATAACGCATAACGCATAACGCATAACGCATAACGCATAACGCATAACGCATAACGCATAACGCATAACGCATAACGCATAACGCATAACGCATAACGCATAACGCATAACGCATAACGCATAACGCATAACGCATAACGCATAACGCATAACGCATAACGCATAACGCATAACGCATAACGCATAACGCATAACGCATAACGCATAACGCATAACGCATAACGCATAACGCATAACGCATAACGCACAACGCACAACGCACAACGCACAACGCACAACGCACAACGCACAACGCACAACGCACAACGCATAACGCATAACGCATAACGCATAACGCATAACGCATAACGCAAATAACGCATAACGCATAACGCAAATAACGCATAACGCATAACGCATAACGCATAACGCATAACGCATAACGCATAACGCATAACGCATAACGCATAACGCATAACGCATAACGCATAACGCATAACGCATAACGCATAACGCATAACGCATAACGCATGTGGCATAAGCATAACGCATAACGCATAACGCATAACGCATAACGCATAACGCATAACGCATAACGCATAACGCATAACGCATAACGCATAACGCATAACGCATAACGCATAACGCATAACGCGTAACACAAAACTCATAACCCATAACGCATAACGCATAACGCATAACGCATAACGCATAACGCATAACGCATAACGCATAACGCATAACGCATAACGCATAACGCATAACGCATAACGCATAACGCATAACGCATAACGCATAACGCATAACGCATAACGCAGAACGCACAACGCACAACGCACAACGCACAACGCACAACGCACAACGCACAACGCACAACGCACAACGCATAACGCATAACGCATAACGCATAACGCATAACGCATAACGCATAACGCATAACGCAAATAACGCATAACGCATAACGCATAACGCATAACGCATAACGCATAACGCATAACGCATAACGCATAACGCATAACGCATAACGCATAACGCATAACGCATAACGCATAACGCATAACGCATAACGCATAACGCATAACGCATAACGCATAACGCATAACGCATAACGCATAACGCATAACGCATAACGCATAACGCATAACGCATAACGCATAACGCATAACGCATAACGCATAACGCATAACGCATAACGCATAACGCATAACGCATAACGCATAACGCATAACGCATAACGCATAACGCATAACGCATAACGCATAACGCATAACGCATAACGCATAACGCATAACGCATAACGCATAACGCATAACGCATAACGCATAACGCATAACGCATAACGCATAACGCATGACGCATAACGCATAACGCATAACGCATAACGCATAACGCATAACGCATAACGCATAACGCATAACGCATAACGCATAACGCATAACGCATAACGCATAACGCATAACGCATAACGCATAACGCATAACGCATAACGCATAACGCATAACGCATAACGCATAACGCATAACGCATAACGCATAAGGCATAAGCATAATGCATAACGCATAACGCATAACGCATAACGCGTAACGCAAAACTCATAACGCATAACGCATAACGCATAACGCATAACGCATAACGCATATGGCATAAGCATAACGCATAACGCATAACGCATAACGCATAACGCAAAACGCAAAACTCATAACGCATAACGCATAACGCATAACGCATAACGCATAACGCATAACGCATAACGCATAACGCATAACGCATAACGCATAACGCATAACGCATAACGCATAACGCATAACGCATAACGCATAACGCATAACGCATAACGCATAACGCATAACGCATAACGCATAACGCATAACGCATAACGCACAACGCATAACGCATAACGCATAACGCATAACGCATAACGCATAACGCATAACGCATAACGCATAACGCATAACGCATAACGCATAACGCATAACGCATAACGCGTAACGCAAAACTCATAACCCATAACGCATAACGCATAACGCATAACGCATAACGCATAACGCATAACGCATAACGCATAACGCATAACGCATAACGCATAACGCATAACGCATAACGCATAACGCATAACGCATAACGCAGAACGCACAACGCACAACGCACAACGCACAACGCACAACGCACAACGCACAACGCACAACGCATAACGCATAACGGATAACGCATAACGCAAAACGCATAACGCAAATAACGCATAACGCATAACGCATAACGCATAACGCATAACGCATAACGCATAACGCATAACGCATAACGCATAACGCATAACGCATAACGCATAACGCATAACGCATAACGCATAACGCATAACGCATAACGCATAACGCATAACGCATAACGCATAACGCATAACGCATAACGCATAACGCGTAACGCAAAACTCATAACGCATAACGCATAACGCATAACGCATAACGCATAACGCATAACGTATAAACCATAAGGCATAACGCATAGCCCATAACGCATAACGCATAACGCATAACGCATAACGCATAATGAAAAGTCATAACGCATAACTCATAACGCATAACGCAAAACGCATAACGCATAACGCATAACGCATAACGCATAACGCATAACGCATAACGCATAACGCATAACGCATAACGCATAACGCATAACGCATGACGCATAACGCATAACGCATAACGCATAACGCATAACGCATAACGCATAACGCATAACGCATAACGCATAACGCATAACGCATAACGCATAACGCATAACGCATAACGCATAACGCAAATAACGCATAACGCATAACGCATAACGCATAACGCATAACGCATAACGCATAACGCATAACGCATAACGCATAACGCATAACGCATAACGCATAACGCATAACGCATAACGCATAACGCATAACGCATAACGCATAACGCATAACGCATAACGCATAACGCATAACGCATAACGCATAACGCATAACGCATAACGCATAACGCATAACGCATAACGCATAACGCATAACGCATAACGCATAACGCATAACGCATAACGCATAACGCATAACGCATAACGCATAACGCATAACGCATAACGCATAACGCATAACGCATAACGCATAACGCATAACGCATAACGCATAACGCATAACGCATAACGCATAACGCATAACGCATAACGCATAACGCATGACGCATAACGCATAACGCATAACGCATAACGCATAACGCATAACGCATAACGCATAACGCATAACGCATAACGCATAACGCATAACGCATAACGCATAACGCATAACGCATAACGCATAACGCATAACGCATAACGCATAACGCATAACGCATAACGCATAACGCATAACGCATAACGCATAACGCATAACGCATAAGGCATAAGCATAACGCATAACGCATAACGCATAACGCATAACGCGTAACGCAAAACTCATAACGCATAACGCATAACGCATAACGCATAACGCATAACGCATAACGCATAACGCATAACGCATAACGCATAACGCATAACGCAGAACGCACAACGCACAACGCACAACGCACAACGCACAACGCACAACGCACAACGCACAACGCACAACGCATAACGCATAACGGATAACGCATAACGCAAAACGCATAACGCAAATAACGCATAACGCATAACGCATAACGCATAACGCATAACGCATAACGCATAACGCATAACGCATAACGCATAACGCATAACGCATAACGCATAACGCATAACGCATAACGCATAACGCATAACGCATAACGCATAACGCATAACGCATAACGCATAACGCATAACGCATAACGCATAACGCATAACGCATAACGCATAACGCATAACGCATAACGCATAACGCGTAACGCAAAACTCATAACGCATAACGCATAACGCATAACGCATAACGCATAACGCATAACGTATAAACCATAAGGCATAACGCATAGCCCATAACGCATAACGCATAACGCATAACGCATAATGAAAAGTCATAACGCATAACGCATAACGCATAACGCAAAACGCATAACGCATAACGCATAACGCATAACGCATAACGCATAACGCATAACGCATAACGCATAACGCATAACGCATAACGCATAACGCATAACGCATAACGCATAACGCATAACGCATAACGCATAACGCATAACGCATAACGCATAACGCATAACGCATAACGCATAACGCATAACGCATAACGCATAACGCATAACGCATAACGCATAACCCATAACGCAAATAACGCTTAACGCATAACGCATAACGCATAACGCATAACGCATAACGCATAACGCATAACGCATAACGCATAACGCATAACGCATAACGCATAACGCATAACGCATAACGCATAACGCATAACGCATAACGCATAACGCATAACGCATGTGGCATAAGCATAACGCATAACGCATAACGCATAACGCATAACGCATAACGCATGTGGCATAAGCATAACGCATAACGCATAACGCATAACGCATAACGCATAACGCATAACGCATAACGCATAACGCATAACGCATAACGCATAACGCATAACGCATAACGCATAACGCACAACGCACAACGCACAACGCACAACGCACAACGCACAACGCACAACGCATAACGCATAACGCATAACGCATAACGCATAACGCATAACGCATAACGCATAACGCATAACGCATAACGCACAACGCACAACGCACAACGCACAACGCACAACGCACAACGCATAACGCATAACGCATAACGCATAACGCATAACGCATAACGCAAATAACGCATAACGCATAACGCATAACGCATAACGCATAACGCATAACGCATAACGCATAACGCGTAACGCAAAACTCATAACGCATAACGCATAACGCATAACGCATAACGCATAACGCATAACGTATAAACCATAAGGCATAACGCATAGCCCATAACGCATAACGCATAACGCATAACGCATAACGCATAATGAAAAGTCATAACGCATAACGCATAACGCATAACGCAAAACGCATAACGCATAACGCATAACGCATAACGCATAACGCATAACGCATAACGCATAACGCATAACGCATAACGCATAACGCATAACGCATAACGCATAACGCATAACGCATAACGCATAACGCATAACGCATAACGCATAACGCATAACGCATAACGCATAACGCATAACGCATAACGCATAACGCATAACGCATAACGCATAACGCATAACCCATAACGCAAATAACGCTTAACGCATAACGCATAACGCATAACGCATAACGCATAACGCATAACGCATAACGCATAACGCATAACGCATAACGCATAACGCATAACGCATAACGCATAACGCATAACGCATAACGCATAACGCATAACGCATAACGCATAACGCATAACGCATAACGCATAACGCATGTGGCATAAGCATAACGCATAACGCATAACGCATAACGCATAACGCATAACGCATAACGCAAAACGCATAACGCGTAACGCAAAACTCATAACGCATAACGCATAACGCATAACGCATAACGCATAACGCATAACGCATAACGCATAACGCATAACGCATAACGCATAACGCATAACGCATAACGCATAACGCATAACGCATAACGCATAACGCATAACGCATAACGCATAACGCATAACGCATAACGCATAACGCATAACGCATAACGCATAACGCATAACGCATAACGCATAACGCATAACGCATAACGCATAACGCATAACGCATAACGCATAACGCATAACGCATAACGCATAACGCATAACGCATAACGCATAACGCATAACGCATAACGCATAACGCATAACGCATAACGCATAACGCATAACGCATAACGCATAACGCATAACGCATAACGCATAACGCATAACGCATAACGCATAACGCATAACGCATAACGCATAACGCATAACGCATAACGCATAACGCATAACGCATAACGCATAACGCATAACGCATAACGCATAACGCATAACGCATAACGCATAACGCATAACGCATAACGCATAAGGCATAAGCATAACGCATAACGCATAACGCATAACGCCTAACGCGTAACGCAAAACTCATAACGCATAACGCATAACGCATAACGCATAACGCATAACGCATATGGCATAAGCATAACGCATAACGCATAACGCATAACGCATAACGCAAAACGCAAAACTCATAACGCATAACGCATAACGCATAACGCATAACGCATAACGCATAACGCATAACGCATAACGCATAACGCATAACGCATAACGCATAACGCATAACGCATAACGCATAACGCATAACGCATAACGCATAACGCATAACGCATAACGCATAACGCACAACGCATAACGCATAACGCATAACGCATAACGCATAACGCATAACGCATAACGCATAACGCATAACGCATAACGCATAACGCATAACGCATAACGCGTAACGCAAAACTCATAACCCATAACGCATAACGCATAACGCATAACGCATAACGCATAACGCATAACGCATAACGCATAACGCATAACGCATAACGCATAACGCATAACGCATAACGCATAACGCAGAACGCACAACGCACAACGCACAACGCACAACGCACAACGCACAACGCACAACGCACAACGCACAACGCATAACGCATAACGCATAACGCATAACGCATAACGCATAACGCAAATAACGCATAACGCATAACGCATAACGCATAACGCATAACGCATAACGCATAACGCATAACGCATAACGCATAACGCATAACGCATAACGCATAACGCATAACGCATAACGCATAACGCATAACGCATAACGCATAACGCATAACGCATAACGCATAACGCATAACGCATAACGCATAACGCGTAACGCAAAACTCATAACGCATAACGCATAACGCATAACGCATAACGCATAACGCATAACGTATAAACCATAAGGCATAACGCATAGCCCATAACGCATAACGCATAACGCATAACGCATAACGCATAATGAAAAGTCATAACGCATAACGCATAACGCATAACGCAAAACGCATAACGCATAACGCATAACGCATAACGCATAACGCATAACGCATAACGCATAACGCATAACGCATAACGCATAACGCATAACGCATAAGGCATAAGCATAACGCATAACGCATAACGCATAACGCCTAACGCGTAACGCAAAACTCATAACGCATAACGCATAACGCATAACGCATAACGCATAACGCATATGGCATAAGCATAACGCATAACGCATAACGCATAACGCATAACGCAAAACGCAAAACTCATAACGCATAACGCATAACGCATAACGCATAACGCATAACGCATAACGCATAACGCATAACGCATAACGCATAACGCATAACGCATAACGCATAACGCATAACGCATAACGCATAACGCATAACGCATAACGCATAACGCATAACGCATAACGCACAACGCATAACGCATAACGCATAACGCATAACGCATAACGCATAACGCATAACGCATAACGCATAACGCATAACGCATAACGCATAACGCATAACGCGTAACGCAAAACTCATAACCCATAACGCATAACGCATAACGCATAACGCATAACGCATAACGCATAACGCATAACGCATAACGCATAACGCATAACGCATAACGCATAACGCATAACGCATAACGCATAACGCATAACGCATAACGCATAACGCATAACGCATTACGCATAACGCATAACGCATAACGCATAACGCATAACGCATAACGCATAACGCATAACGCATAACGCATAACGCATAACGCATAACGCATAACGCATAACGCACAACGCACAACGCACAACGCACAACGCACAACGCACAACGCACAACGCACAACGCACAACGCGAAACGCATAACGCATAACGCATAACGCATAACGCATAACGCAAATAACGCATAACGCATAACGCAAATAACGCATAACGCATAACGCATAACCCATAACGCAAATAACGCTTAACGCATAACGCATAACGCATAACGCATAACGCATAACGCATAACGCATAACGCATAACGCATAACGCATAACGCATAACGCATAACGCATAACGCATAACGCATAACGCATAACGCATAACGCATGTGGCATAAGCATAACGCATAACGCATAACGCATAACGCATAACGCATAACGGATAACGCATAACGCGTAACGCAAAACTCATAACGCATAACGCATAACGCATAACGCATAACGCATAACGCATAACGCATAACGCATAACGCATAACGCATAACGCATAACGCATAACGCATAACGCATAACGCATAACGCATAACGCATAACGCATAACGCATAACGCATAACGCATAACGCATAACGCATAACGCATAACGCATAACGCATAACGCATAACGCATAACGCATAACGCATAACGCATAACGCATAACGCATAACGCATAACGCATAACGCATAACGCATAACGCATAACGCACAACGCACAACGCACAACGCACAACGCACAACGCACAACGCACAACGCACAACGCACAACGCATAACGCATAACGCATAACGCATAACGCATAACGCATAACGCAAATAACGCATAACGCATAACGCAAATAACGCATAACGCATAACGCATAACGCATAACGCATAACGCATAACGCATAACGCATAACGCATAACGCATAACGCATAACGCATAACGCATAACGCATAACGCATAACGCATAACGCATAACGCATAACGCATAACGCATGTGGCATAAGCATAACGCATAACGCATAACGCATAACGCATAACGCATAACGCATAACGCATAACGCATAACGCATAACGCATAACGCATAACGCATAACGCATAACGCATAACGCATAACGCGTAACACAAAACTCATAACCCATAACGCATAACGCATAACGCATAACGCATAACGCATAACGCATAACGCATAACGCATAACGCATAACGCATAACGCATAACGCATAACGCATAACGCATAACGCATAACGCATAACGCATAACGCATAACGCATAACGCATAACGCATAACGCATAACGCAGAACGCACAACGCACAACGCACAACGCACAACGCACAACGCACAACGCACAACGCACAACGCACAACGCATAACGCATAACGCATAACGCATAACGCATAACGCATAACGCATAACGCATAACGCAAATAACGCATAACGCATAACGCATAACGCATAACGCATAACGCATAACGCATAACGCATAACGCATAACGCATAACGCATAACGCATAACGCATAACGCATAACGCATAACGCATAACGCATAACGCATAACGCATAACGCATAACGCATAACGCATAACGCATAACGCATAACGCATAACGCATAACGCATAACGCATAACGCATAACGCATAACGCATAACGCATAACGCATAACGCATAACGCATAACGCATAACGCATAACGCATAACGCATAACGCATAACGCATAACGCATAACGCATAACGCATAACGCATAACGCATAACGCATAACGCATAACGCATAACGCATAACGCATAACGCATAACGCATAACGCATAACGCATAACGCATAACGCATGACGCATAACGCATAACGCATAACGCATAACGCATAACGCATAACGCATAACGCATAACGCATAACGCATAACGCATAACGCATAACGCATAACGCATAACGCATAACGCATAACGCATAACGCATAACGCATAACGCATAACGCATAACGCATAACGCATAACGCATAACGCATAAGGCATAAGCATAATGCATAACGCATAACGCATAACGCATAACGCGTAACGCAAAACTCATAACGCATAACGCATAACGCATAACGCATAACGCATAACGCATATGGCATAAGCATAACGCATAACGCATAACGCATAACGCATAACGCAAAACGCAAAACTCATAACGCATAACGCATAACGCATAACGCATAACGCATAACGCATAACGCATAACGCATAACGCATAACGCATAACGCATAACGCATAACGCATAACGCATAACGCATAACGCATAACGCATAACGCATAACGCATAACGCATAACGCATAACGCATAACGCATAGCGCATAACGCACAACGCATAACGCATAACGCATAACGCATAACGCATAACGCATAACGCATAACGCATAACGCATAACGCATAACGCATAACGCATAACGCATAACGCATAACGCATAACGCATAACGCGTAACGCAAAACTCATAACCCATAACGCATAACGCATAACGCATAACGCATAACGCATAACGCATAACGCATAACGCATAACGCATAACGCATAACGCATAACGCATAACGCATAACGCATAACGCATAACGCAGAACGCACAACGCACAACGCACAACGCACAACGCACAACGCACAACGCACAACGCACAACGCATAACGCATAACGGATAACGCATAACGCAAAACGCATAACGCAAATAACGCATAACGCATAACGCATAACGCATAACGCATAACGCATAACGCATAACGCATAACGCATAACGCATAACGCATAACGCATAACGCATAACGCATAACGCATAACGCATAACGCATAACGCATAACGCATAACGCATAACGCATAACGCATAACGCATAACGCATAACGCGTAACGCAAAACTCATAACGCATAACGCATAACGCATAACGCATAACGCATAACGCATAACGTATAAACCATAAGGCATAACGCATAGCCCATAACGCATAACGCATAACGCATAACGCATAACGCATAATGAAAAGTCATAACGCATAACTCATAACGCATAACGCAAAACGCATAACGCATAACGCATAACGCATAACGCATAACGCATAACGCATAACGCATAACGCATAACGCATAACGCATAACGCATAACGCATGACGCATAACGCATAACGCATAACGCATAACGCATAACGCATAACGCATAACGCATAACGCATAACGCATAACGCATAACGCATAACGCATAACGCATAACGCATAACGCATAACGCATAACGCATAACGCATAACGCATAACGCATAACGCATAACGCGTAACGCAAAACTCATAACCCATAACGCATAACGCATAACGCATAACGCATAACGCATAACGCATAACGCATAACGCATAACGCATAACGCATAACGCATAACGCATAACGCATAACGCATAACGCATAACGCAGAACGCACAACGCACAACGCACAACGCACAACGCACAACGCACAACGCACAACGCACAACGCATAACGCATAACGGATAACGCATAACGCAAAACGCATAACGCAAATAACGCATAACGCATAACGCATAACGCATAACGCATAACGCATAACGCATAACGCATAACGCATAACGCATAACGCATAACGCATAACGCATAACGCATAACGCATAACGCATAACGCATAACGCATAACGCATAACGCATAACGCATAACGCATAACGCATAACGCATAACGCGTAACGCAAAACTCATAACGCATAACGCATAACGCATAACGCATAACGCATAACGCATAACGTATAAACCATAAGGCATAACGCATAGCCCATAACGCATAACGCATAACGCATAACGCATAACGCATAATGAAAAGTCATAACGCATAACTCATAACGCATAACGCAAAACGCATAACGCATAACGCATAACGCATAACGCATAACGCATAACGCATAACGCATAACGCATAACGCATAACGCATAACGCATAACGCATGACGCATAACGCATAACGCATAACGCATAACGCATAACGCATAACGCATAACGCATAACGCATAACGCATAACGCATAACGCATAACGCATAACGCATAACGCATAACGCATAACGCATAACGCAAATAACGCATAACGCATAACGCATAACGCATAACGCATAACGCATAACGCATAACGCATAACGCATAACGCATAACGCATAACGCATAACGCATAACGCATAACGCATAACGCATAACGCATAACGCATAACGCATAACGCATAACGCATAACGCATAACGCATAACGCATAACGCATAACGCATAACGCATAACGCATAACGCATAACGCATAACGCATAACGCATAACGCATAACGCATAACGCATAACGCATAACGCATAACGCATAACGCATAACGCATAACGCATAACGCATAACGCATAACGCATAACGCATAACGCATAACGCATAACGCATAACGCATAACGCATAACGCATGACGCATAACGCATAACGCATAACGCATAACGCATAACGCATAACGCATAACGCATAACGCATAACGCATAACGCATAACGCATAACGCATAACGCATAACGCATAACGCATAACGCATAACGCATAACGCATAACGCATAACGCATAACGCATAACGCATAACGCATAACGCATAACGCATAACGCATAACGCATAAGGCATAAGCATAACGCATAACGCATAACGCATAACGCATAACGCGTAACGCAAAACTCATAACGCATAACGCATAACGCATAACGCATAACGCATAACGCATAACGCATAACGCATAACGCATAACGCATAACGCATAACGCATAACGCAGAACGCACAACGCACAACGCACAACGCACAACGCACAACGCACAACGCACAACGCACAACGCACAACGCATAACGCATAACGGATAACGCATAACGCAAAACGCATAACGCAAATAACGCATAACGCATAACGCATAACGCATAACGCATAACGCATAACGCATAACGCATAACGCATAACGCATAACGCATAACGCATAACGCATAACGCATAACGCATAACGCATAACGCATAACGCATAACGCATAACGCATAACGCATAACGCATAACGCATAACGCATAACGCATAACGCATAACGCATAACGCATAACGCATAACGCATAACGCATAACGCGTAACGCAAAACTCATAACGCATAACGCATAACGCATAACGCATAACGCATAACGCATAACGTATAAACCATAAGGCATAACGCATAGCCCATAACGCATAACGCATAACGCATAACGCATAATGAAAAGTCATAACGCATAACGCATAACGCATAACGCAAAACGCATAACGCATAACGCATAACGCATAACGCATAACGCATAACGCATAACGCATAACGCATAACGCATAACGCATAACGCATAACGCATAACGCATAACGCATAACGCATAACGCATAACGCATAACGCATAACGCATAACGCATAACGCATAACGCATAACGCATAACGCATAACGCATAACGCATAACGCATAACGCATAACGCATAACGCATAACGCATAACGCATAACCCATAACGCAAATAACGCTTAACGCATAACGCATAACGCATAACGCATAACGCATAACGCATAACGCATAACGCATAACGCATAACGCATAACGCATAACGCATAACGCATAACGCATAACGCATAACGCATAACGCATAACGCATAACGCATAACGCATAACGCATGTGGCATAAGCATAACGCATAACGCATAACGCATAACGCATAACGCATAACGCATGTGGCATAAGCATAACGCATAACGCATAACGCATAACGCATAACGCATAACGCATAACGCATAACGCATAACGCATAACGCATAACGCATAACGCATAACGCATAACGCATAACGCACAACGCACAACGCACAACGCACAACGCACAACGCACAACGCACAACGCACAACGCATAACGCATAACGCATAACGCATAACGCATAACGCATAACGCATAACGCATAACGCATAACGCATAACGCACAACGCACAACGCACAACGCACAACGCACAACGCACAACGCATAACGCATAACGCATAACGCATAACGCATAACGCAAATAACGCATAACGCATAACGCATAACGCATAACGCATAACGCATAACGCATAACGCATAACGCGTAACGCAAAACTCATAACGCATAACGCATAACGCATAACGCATAACGCATAACGCATAACGTATAAACCATAAGGCATAACGCATAGCCCATAACGCATAACGCATAACGCATAACGCATAACGCATAATGAAAAGTCATAACGCATAACGCATAACGCATAACGCAAAACGCATAACGCATAACGCATAACGCATAACGCATAACGCATAACGCATAACGCATAACGCATAACGCATAACGCATAACGCATAACGCATAACGCATAACGCATAACGCATAACGCATAACGCATAACGCATAACGCATAACGCATAACGCATAACGCATAACGCATAACGCATAACGCATAACGCATAACGCATAACGCATAACGCATAACCCATAACGCAAATAACGCTTAACGCATAACGCATAACGCATAACGCATAACGCATAACGCATAACGCATAACGCATAACGCATAACGCATAACGCATAACGCATAACGCATAACGCATAACGCATAACGCATAACGCATAACGCATAACGCATAACGCATAACGCATAACGCATGTGGCATAAGCATAACGCATAACGCATAACGCATAACGCATAACGCATAACGCATAACGCAAAACGCATAACGCGTAACGCAAAACTCATAACGCATAACGCATAACGCATAACGCATAACGCATAACGCATAACGCATAACGCATAACGCATAACGCATAACGCATAACGCATAACGCATAACGCATAACGCATAACGCATAACGCATAACGCATAACGCATAACGCATAACGCATAACGCATAACGCATAACGCATAACGCATAACGCATAACGCATAACGCATAACGCATAACGCATAACGCATAACGCATAACGCATAACGCATAACGCATAACGCATAACGCATAACGCATAACGCATAACGCATAACGCATAACGCATAACGCATAACGCATAACGCATAACGCATAACGCATAACGCATAACGCATAACGCATAACGCATAACGCATAACGCATAACGCGTAACGCAAAACTCATAACGCATAACGCATAACGCATAACGCATAACGCATAACGCATAACGTATAAACCATAAGGCATAACGCATAGCCCATAACGCATAACGCATAACGCATAACGCATAACGCATAATGAAAAGTCATAACGCATAACGCATAACGCATAACGCAAAACGCATAACGCATAACGCATAACGCATAACGCATAACGCATAACGCATAACGCATAACGCATAACGCATAACGCATAACGCATAACGCATAACGCATAACGCATAACGCATAACGCATAACGCATAACGCATAACGCATAACGCATAACGCATAACCCATAACGCAAATAACGCTTAACGCATAACGCATAACGCATAACGCATAACGCATAACGCATAACGCATAACGCATAACGCATAACGCATAACGCATAACGCATAACGCATAACGCATAACGCATAACGCATAACGCATAACGCATAACGCATAACGCATAACGCATAACGCATAACGCATGTGGCATAAGCATAACGCATAACGCATAACGCATAACGCATAACGCATGTGGCATAAGCATAACGCATAACGCATAACGCATAACGCATAACGCATAACGCATAACGCATAACGCGTAACGCAAAACTCATAACGCATAACGCATAACGCATAACGCATAACGCATAACGCATAACGCATAACGCATAACGCATAACGCATAACGCATAACGCATAACGCATAACGCATAACGCATAACGCATAACGCATAACGCATAACGCATAACGCATAACGCATAACGCATAACGCATAACGCATAACGCATAACGCATAACGCATAACGCATAACGCATAACGCATAACGCATAACGCATAACGCATAACGCATAACGCATAACGCATAACGCATAACGCATAACGCATAACGCATAACGCATAACGCATAACGCATAACGCATAACGCATAACGCATAACGCATAACGCATAACGCATAACGCATAACGCATAACGCATAACGCATAACGCGTAACGCAAAACTCATAACGCATAACGCATAACGCATAACGCATAACGCATAACGCATAACGTATAAACCATAAGGCATAACGCATAGCCCATAACGCATAACGCATAACGCATAACGCATAACGCATAACGCATAATGAAAAGTCATAACGCATAACGCATAACGCATAACGCAAAACGCATAACGCATAACGCATAACGCATAACGCATAACGCATAACGCATAACGCATAACGCATAACGCATAACGCATAACGCATAACGCATAACGCATAACGCATAACGCATAACGCATAACGCATAACGCATAACGCATAACGCATAACGCATAACGCATAACGCATAACGCATAACGCATAACGCATAACGCATAACGTATAAACCATAAGGCATAACGCATAGCCCATAACGCATAACGCATAACGCATAACGCATAATGAAAAGTCATAACGCATAACGCATAACGCATAACGCAAAACGCATAACGCATAACGCATAACGCATAACGCATAACGCATAACGCATAACGCATAACGCATAACGCATAACGCATAACGCATAACGCATAACGCATAACGCATAACGCATAACGCATAACGCATAACGCATAACGCATAACGCATAACGCATAACGCATAACGCATAACGCATAACGCATAACGCATAACGCATAACGCATAACGCATAACCCATAACGCAAATAACGCTTAACGCATAACGCATAACGCATAACGCATAACGCATAACGCATAACGCATAACGCATAACGCATAACGCATAACGCATAACGCATAACGCATAACGCATAACGCATAACGCATAACGCATAACGCATAACGCATAACGCATGTGGCATAAGCATAACGCATAACGCATAACGCATAACGCATAACGCATAACGCATAACGCATGTGGCATAAGCATAACGCATAACGCATAACGCATAACGCATAACGCATAACGCATAACGCATAACGCATAACGCATAACGCATAACGCATAACGCATAACGCATAACGCATAACGCATAACGCACAACGCACAACGCACAACGCACAACGCACAACGCACAACGCACAACGCACAACGCACAACGCACAACGCATAACGCATAACGCATAACGCATAACGCATAACGCATAACGCATAACGCATAACGCATAACGCATAACGCACAACGCACAACGCACAACGCACAACGCACAACGCACAACGCATAACGCATAACGCATAACGCATAACGCATAACGCAAATAACGCATAACGCATAACGCATAACGCATAACGCATAACGCATAACGCATAACGCATAACGCATAACGCATAACGCATAACGCATAACGCATAACGCATAACGCATAACGCATAACGCATAACGCATAACGCATAACGCATAACGCATAACGCGTAACGAAAAACTCATAACGCATAACGCATAACGCATAACGCATAACGCATAACGCATAACGTATAAACCATAAGGCATAACGCATAGCCCATAACGCATAACGCATAACGCATAACGCATAACGCATAATGAAAAGTCATAACGCATAACGCATAACGCATAACGCAAAACGCATAACGCATAACGCATAACGCATAACGCATAACGCATAACGCATAACGCATAACGCATAACGCATAACGCATAACGCATAACGCATAACGCATAACGCATAACGCATAACGCATAACGCATAACGCATAACGCATAACGCATAACGCATAACCCATAACGCAAATAACGCTTAACGCATAACGCATAACGCATAACGCATAACGCATAACGCATAACGCATAACGCATAACGCATAACGCATAACGCATAACGCATAACGCATAACGCATAACGCATAACGCATAACGCATAACGCATAACGCATGTGGCATAAGCATAACGCATAACGCATAACGCATAACGCATAACGCATGTGGCATAAGCATAACGCATAACGCATAACGCATAACGCATAACGCATAACGCATAACGCATAACGCGTAACGCAAAACTCATAACGCATAACGCATAACGCATAACGCATAACGCATAACGCATAACGCATAACGCATAACGCATAACGCATAACGCATAACGCATAACGCATAACGCATAACGCATAACGCATAACGCATAACGCATAACGCATAACGCATAACGCATAACGCATAACGCATAACGCATAACGCATAACGCATAACGCATAACGCATAACGCATAACGCATAACGCATAACGCATAACGCATAACGCATAACGCATAACGCATAACGCATAACGCATAACGCATAACGCATAACGCATAACGCATAACGCATAACGCATAACGCATAACGCATAACGCATAACGCATAACGCATAACGCATAACGCGTAACGCAAAACTCATAACGCATAACGCATAACGCATAATGAAAAGTCATAACGCATAACGCATAACGCATAACGCAAAACGCATAACGCATAACGCATAACGCATAACGCATAACGCATAACGCATAACGCATAACGCATAACGCATAACGCATAACGCATAACGCATAACGCATAACGCATAACGCATAACGCATAACGCATAACGCATAACGCATAACGCATAACGCATAACGCATAACGCATAACGCATAACGCATAACGCATAACGCATAACGCATAACGCATAACGCATAACGTATAAACCATAAGGCATAACGCATAGCCCATAACGCATAACGCATAACGCATAACGCATAATGAAAAGTCATAACGCATAACGCATAACGCATAACGCAAAACGCATAACGCATAACGCATAACGCATAACGCATAACGCATAACGCATAACGCATAACGCATAACGCATAACGCATAACGCATAACGCATAACGCATAACGCATAACGCATAACGCATAACGCATAACGCATAACGCATAACGCATAACGCATAACGCATAACGCATAACGCATAACGCATAACGCATAACGCATAACGCATAACGCATAACGCATAACGCATAACCCATAACGCAAATAACGCTTAACGCATAACGCATAACGCATAACGCATAACGCATAACGCATAACGCATAACGCATAACGCATAACGCATAACGCATAACGCATAACGCATAACGCATAACGCATAACGCATGTGGCATAAGCATAACGCATAACGCATAACGCATAACGCATAACGCATAACGCATAACGCATGTGGCATAAGCATAACGCATAACGCATAACGCATAACGCATAACGCATAACGCATAACGCATAACGCATAACGCATAACGCATAACGCATAACGCATAACGCATAACGCATAACGCATAACGCACAACGCACAACGCACAACGCACAACGCACAACGCACAACGCACAACGCACAACGCACAACGCATAACGCATAACGCATAACGCATAACGCATAACGCATAACGCATAACGCATAACGCATAACGCATAACGCACAACGCACAACGCACAACGCACAACGCACAACGCACAACGCATAACGCATAACGCATAACGCATAACGCATAACGCAAATAACGCATAACGCATAACGCATAACGCATAACGCATAACGCATAACGCATAACGCATAACGCGTAACGCAAAACTCATAACGCATAACGCATAACGCATAACGCATAACGCATAACGCATAACGTATAAACCATAAGGCATAACGCATAGCCCATAACGCATAACGCATAACGCATAACGCATAACGCATAATGAAAAGTCATAACGCATAACGCATAACGCATAACGCAAAACGCATAACGCATAACGCATAACGCATAACGCATAACGCATAACGCATAACGCATAACGCATAACGCATAACGCATAACGCATAACGCATAACGCATAACGCATAACGCATAACGCATAACGCATAACGCATAACGCATAACGCATAACGCATAACGCATAACGCATAACGCATAACGCATAACGCATAACGCATAACGCATAACCCATAACGCAAATAACGCTTAACGCATAACGCATAACGCATAACGCATAACGCATAACGCATAACGCATAACGCATAACGCATAACGCATAACGCATAACGCATAACGCATAACGCATAACGCATAACGCATAACGCATAACGCATAACGCATAACGCATAACGCATAACGCATAACGCATAACGCATAACGCATAACGCATAACGCATAACGCATAACGCATAACGCATAACGCATAACGCATAACGCATAACGCATAACGCATAACGCATAACGCATAACGCATAACGCATAACGCATAACGCATAACGCATAACGCGTAACGCAAAACTCATAACGCATAACGCATAACGCATAACGCATAACGCATAACGTATAAACCATAAGGCATAACGCATAGCCCATAACGCATAACGCATAACGCATAACGCATAACGCATAATGAAAAGTCATAACGCATAACGCATAACGCATAACGCAAAACGCATAACGCATAACGCATAACGCATAACGCATAACGCATAACGCATAACGCATAACGCATAACGCATAACGCATAACGCATAACGCATAACGCATAACGCATAACGCATAACGCATAACGCATAACGCATAACGCATAACGCATAACGCATAACGCATAACGCATAACGCATAACGCATAACGCATAACGCATAACGCATAACGCATAACGCATAACGCATAACGCATAACGCATAACCCATAACGCAAATAACGCTTAACGCATAACGCATAACGCATAACGCATAACGCATAACGCATAACGCATAACGCATAACGCATAACGCATAACGCATAACGCATAACGCATAACGCATAACGCATAACGCATAACGCATAACGCATAACGCATGTGGCATAAGCATAACGCATAACGCATAACGCATAACGCATAACGCATGTGGCATAAGCATAACGCATAACGCATAACGCATAACGCATAACGCATAACGCATAACGCATAACGCATAACGCATAACGCGTAACGCAAAACGCATAACGCATAACGCATAACGCATAACGCATAACGCATAACGCATAACGCATAACGCATAACGCATAACGCATAACGCATAACGCATAACGCATAACGCATAACGCATAACGCATAACGCATAACGCATAACGCATAACGCATAACGCATAACGCATAACGCATAACGCATAACGCATAACGCATAACGCATAACGCATAACGCATAACGCATAACGCATAACGCATAACGCATAACGCATAACGCATAACGCATAACGCATAACGCATAACGCATAACGCATAACGCATAACGCATAACGCATAACGCATAACGCATAACGCATAACGCATAACGCATAACGCATAACGCATAACGCATAACGCATAACGCATAACGCATAACGCATAACGCATAACGCATAACGCATAACGCGTAACGCAAAACTCATAACGCATAACGCATAACGCATAACGCATAACGCATAACGCATAACGTATAAACCATAAGGCATAACGCATAGCCCATAACGCATAACGCATAACGCATAACGCATAACGCATAATGAAAAGTCATAACGCATAACGCATAACGCATAACGCAAAACGCATAACGCATAACGCATAACGCATAACGCATAACGCATAACGCATAACGCATAACGCATAACGCATAACGCATAACGCATAACGCATAACGCATAACGCATAACGCATAACGCATAACGCATAACGCATAACGCATAACGCATAACGCATAACGCATAACGCATAACGCATAACGCATAACGCATAACGCATAACGCATAACGCATAACGCATAACGCATAACGCATAACGCATAACGCATAACGCATAACCCATAACGCAAATAACGCTTAACGCATAACGCATAACGCATAACGCATAACGCATAACGCATAACGCATAACGCATAACGCATAACGCATAACGCATAACGCATAACGCATAACGCATAACGCATAACGCATAACGCATAACGCATGTGGCATAAGCATAACGCATAACGCATAACGCATGTGGCATAAGCATAACGCATAACGCATAACGCATAACGCATAACGCATAACGCATAACGCATAACGCATAACGCATAACGCGTAACGCAAAACTCATAACGCATAACGCATAACGCATAACGCATAACGCATAACGCATAACGCATAACTCATAACGCATAACGCATAACGCATAACGCATAACGCATAACGCATAACGCATAACGCATAACGCATAACGCATAACGCATAACGCATAACGCATAACGCATAACGCATAACGCATAACGCATAACGCATAACGCATAACGCATAACGCATAACGCATAACGCATAACGCATAACGCATAACGCATAACGCACAACGCACAACGCACAACGCACAACGCACAACGCACAACGCACAACGCACAACGCACAACGCATAACGCATAACGCATAACGCATAACGCATAACGCATAACGCAAATAACGCATAACGCATAACGCAAATAACGCATAACGCATAACGCATAACGCATAACGCATAACGCATAACGCATAACGCATAACGCATAACGCATAACGCATAACGCATAACGCATAACGCATAACGCATAACCCATAACGCAAATAACGCATAACGCATAACGCATAACGCATAACGCATAACGCATAACGCATAACGCATAACGCATAACGCATAACGCATAACGCATAACGCATAACGCATAACGCATAACGCACAACGCACAACGCACAACGCACAACGCACAACGCACAACGCACAACGCACAACGCACAACGCATAACGCATAACGCATAACGCATAACGCATAACGCATAACGCATAACGCATAACGCATAACGCATAACGCATAACGCATAACGCACAACGCACAACGCACAACGCACAACGCACAACGCACAACGCATAACGCATAACGCATAACGCATAACGCATAACGCAAATAACGCATAACGCATAACGCATAACGCATAACGCATAACGCATAACGCATAACGCATAACGCATAACGCATAACGCATAACGCATAACGCATAACGCATAACGCATAACGCATAACGCATAACGCATAACGCATAACGCATAACGCATAACGCATAACGCATAACGCATAACGCATAACGCATAACGCAGAACGCACAACGCACAACGCACAACGCACAACGCACAACGCACAACGCACAACGCACAACGCATAACGCATAACGGATAACGCATAACGCAAAACGCATAACGCAAATAACGCATAACGCATAACGCATAACGCATAACGCATAACGCATAACGCATAACGCATAACGCATAACGCATAACGCATAACGCATAACGCATAACGCATAACGCATAACGCATAACGCATAACGCATAACGCATAACGCATAACGCATAACGCATAACGCATAACGCATAACGCATAACGCATAACGCATAACGCATAACGCATAACGCGTAACGCAAAACTCATAACGCATAACGCATAACGCATAACGCATAACGCATAACGCATAACGTATAAACCATAAGGCATAACGCATAGCCCATAACGCATAACGCATAACGCATAACGCATAACGCATAATGAAAAGTCATAACGCATAACTCATAACGCATAACGCAAAACGCATAACGCATAACGCATAACGCATAACGCATAACGCATAACGCATAACGCATAACGCATAACGCATAACGCATAACGCATGACGCATAACGCATAACGCATAACGCATAACGCATAACGCATAACGCATAACGCATAACGCATAACGCATAACGCATAACGCATAACGCATAACGCATAACGCATAACGCATAACGCAAATAACGCATAACGCATAACGCATAACGCATAACGCATAACGCATAACGCATAACGCATAACGCATAACGCATAACGCATAACGCATAACGCATAACGCATAACGCATAACGCATAACGCATAACGCATAACGCATAACGCATAACGCATAACGCATAACGCATAACGCATAACGCATAACGCATAACGCATAACGCATAACGCATAACGCATAACGCATAACGCATAACGCATAACGCATAACGCATAACGCATAACGCATAACGCATAACGCATAACGCGTAACGCAAAACTCATAACGCATAACGCATAACGCATAACGCATAACGCATAACGCATAACGTATAAACCATAAGGCATAACGCATAGCCCATAACGCATAACGCATAACGCATAACGCATAACGCATAATGAAAAGTCATAACGCATAACGCATAACGCATAACGCAAAACGCATAACGCATAACGCATAACGCATAACGCATAACGCATAACGCATAACGCATAACGCATGTGGCATAAGCATAACGCATAACGCATAACGCATAACGCATAACGCATAACGCATAACGCATAACGCATAACGCATAACGCATAACGCATAACGCGTAACGCAAAACTCATAACGCATAACGCATAACGCATAACGCATAACGCATAACGCATAACGCATAACGCATAACGCATAACGCATAACGCATAACGCATAACGCATAACGCATAACGCATAACGCATAACGCATAACGCATAACGCATAACGCATAACGCATAACGCATAACGCATAACGCATAACGCATAACGCATAACGCATAACGCATAACGCATAACGCATAACGCATAACGCATAACGCATAACGCATAACGCATAACGCATAACGCATAACGCATAACGCATAACGCATAACGCATAACGCATAACGCATAACGCATAACGCATAACGCATAACGCATAACGCATAACGCATAACGCATAACGCATAACGCATAACGCATAACGCATAACGCATAACGCATAACGCATAACGCATAACGCATAACGCATAACGCATAACGCATAACGCATAACGCATAACGCATAACGCATAACGCATAACGCATAACGCATAACGCATAACGCATAACGCATAACGCATAACGCATAACGCATAACGCATAACGCATAACGCATAACGCATAACGCATAACGCATAACGCATAACGCATAACGCATAACGCATAACGCATAACGCATAACGCATAACGCATAACGCATAAGGCATAAGCATAACGCATAACGCATAACGCATAACGCCTAACGCGTAACGCAAAACTCATAACGCATAACGCATAACGCATAACGCATAACGCATAACGCATATGGCATAAGCATAACGCATAACGCATAACGCATAACGCATAACGCAAAACGCAAAACTCATAACGCATAACGCATAACGCATAACGCATAACGCATAACGCATAACGCATAACGCATAACGCATAACGCATAACGCATAACGCATAACGCATAACGCATAACGCATAACGCATAACGCATAACGCATAACGCATAACGCATAACGCATAACGCACAACGCATAACGCATAACGCATAACGCATAACGCATAACGCATAACGCATAACGCATAACGCATAACGCATAACGCATAACGCATAACGCATAACGCGTAACGCAAAACTCATAACCCATAACGCATAACGCATAACGCATAACGCATAACGCATAACGCATAACGCATAACGCATAACGCATAACGCATAACGCATAACGCATAACGCATAACGCATAACGCAGAACGCACAACGCACAACGCACAACGCACAACGCACAACGCACAACGCACAACGCACAACGCACAACGCATAACGCATAACGCATAACGCATAACGCATAACGCATAACGCAAATAACGCATAACGCATAACGCATAACGCATAACGCATAACGCATAACGCATAACGCATAACGCATAACGCATAACGCATAACGCATAACGCATAACGCATAACGCATAACGCATAACGCATAACGCATAACGCATAACGCATAACGCATAACGCATAACGCATAACGCATAACGCGTAACGCAAAACTCATAACGCATAACGCATAACGCATAACGCATAACGCATAACGCATAACGTATAAACCATAAGGCATAACGCATAGCCCATAACGCATAACGCATAACGCATAACGCATAACGCATAATGAAAAGTCATAACGCATAACGCATAACGCATAACGCAAAACGCATAACGCATAACGCATAACGCATAACGCATAACGCATAACGCATAACGCATAACGCATAACGCATAACGCATAACGCATAACGCATAACGCATAACGCATAACGCATAACGCATAACGCATAACGCATAACGCATAACGCATAACGCATAACGCATAACGCATAACGCATAACGCATAACGCATAACGCATAACGCATAACGCATAACGCATAACGCATAACGCATAACGCATAACGCATAACGCATAACGCATAACGCATAACCCATAACGCAAATAACGCTTAACGCATAACGCATAACGCATAACGCATAACGCATAACGCATAACGCATAACGCATAACGCATAACGCATAACGCATAACGCATAACGCATAACGCATAACGCATAACGCATAACGCATGTGGCATAAGCATAACGCATAACGCATAACGCATAACGCATAACGCATAACGCATGTGGCATAAGCATAACGCATAACGCATAACGCATAACGCATAACGCATAACGCATAACGCATAACGCATAACGCGTAACGCAAAACTCATAACGCATAACGCATAACGCATAACGCATAACGCATAACGCATAACGCATAACGCATAACGCATAACGCATAACGCATAACGCATAACGCATAACGCATAACGCATAACGCATAACGCATAACGCATAACGCATAACGCATAACGCATTACGCATAACGCATAACGCATAACGCATAACGCATAACGCATAACGCATAACGCATAACGCATAACGCATAACGCATAACGCATAACGCATAACGCATAACGCACAACGCACAACGCACAACGCACAACGCACAACGCACAACGCACAACGCACAACGCACAACGCGAAACGCATAACGCATAACGCATAACGCATAACGCATAACGCAAATAACGCATAACGCATAACGCAAATAACGCATAACGCATAACGCATAACCCATAACGCAAATAACGCTTAACGCATAACGCATAACGCATAACGCATAACGCATAACGCATAACGCATAACGCATAACGCATAACGCATAACGCATAACGCATAACGCATAACGCATAACGCATAACGCATAACGCATAACGCATGTGGCATAAGCATAACGCATAACGCATAACGCATAACGCATAACGCATAACGGATAACGCATAACGCGTAACGCAAAACTCATAACGCATAACGCATAACGCATAACGCATAACGCATAACGCATAACGCATAACGCATAACGCATAACGCATAACGCATAACGCATAACGCATAACGCATAACGCATAACGCATAACGCATAACGCATAACGCATAACGCATAACGCATAACGCATAACGCATAACGCATAACGCATAACGCATAACGCATAACGCATAACGCATAACGCATAACGCATAACGCATAACGCATAACGCATAACGCATAACGCATAACGCATAACGCACAACGCACAACGCACAACGCACAACGCACAACGCACAACGCACAACGCACAACGCACAACGCATAACGCATAACGCATAACGCATAACGCATAACGCATAACGCAAATAACGCATAACGCATAACGCAAATAACGCATAACGCATAACGCATAACGCATAACGCATAACGCATAACGCATAACGCATAACGCATAACGCATAACGCATAACGCATAACGCATAACGCATAACGCATAACGCATAACGCATAACGCATAACGCATGTGGCATAAGCATAACGCATAACGCATAACGCATAACGCATAACGCATAACGCATAACGCATAACGCATAACGCATAACGCATAACGCATAACGCATAACGCATAACGCATAACGCGTAACACAAAACTCATAACCCATAACGCATAACGCATAACGCATAACGCATAACGCATAACGCATAACGCATAACGCATAACGCATAACGCATAACGCATAACGCATAACGCATAACGCATAACGCATAACGCATAACGCATAACGCATAACGCATAACGCAGAACGCACAACGCACAACGCACAACGCACAACGCACAACGCACAACGCACAACGCACAACGCACAACGCATAACGCATAACGCATAACGCATAACGCATAACGCATAACGCATAACGCATAACGCAAATAACGCATAACGCATAACGCATAACGCATAACGCATAACGCATAACGCATAACGCATAACGCATAACGCATAACGCATAACGCATAACGCATAACGCATAACGCATAACGCATAACGCATAACGCATAACGCATAACGCATAACGCATAACGCATAACGCATAACGCATAACGCATAACGCATAACGCATAACGCATAACGCATAACGCATAACGCATAACGCATAACGCATAACGCATAACGCATAACGCATAACGCATAACGCATAACGCATAACGCATAACGCATAACGCATAACGCATAACGCATAACGCATAACGCATAACGCATAACGCATAACGCATAACGCATAACGCATAACGCATAACGCATAACGCATAACGCATAACGCATAACGCATGACGCATAACGCATAACGCATAACGCATAACGCATAACGCATAACGCATAACGCATAACGCATAACGCATAACGCATAACGCATAACGCATAACGCATAACGCATAACGCATAACGCATAACGCATAACGCATAACGCATAACGCATAACGCATAACGCATAACGCATAACGCATAACGCATAAGGCATAAGCATAATGCATAACGCATAACGCATAACGCATAACGCGTAACGCAAAACTCATAACGCATAACGCATAACGCATAACGCATAACGCATAACGCATATGGCATAAGCATAACGCATAACGCATAACGCATAACGCATAACGCAAAACGCAAAACTCATAACGCATAACGCATAACGCATAACGCATAACGCATAACGCATAACGCATAACGCATAACGCATAACGCATAACGCATAACGCATAACGCATAACGCATAACGCATAACGCATAACGCATAACGCATAACGCATAACGCATAACGCATAACGCATAACGCATAACGCATAACGCATAACGCACAACGCATAACGCATAACGCATAACGCATAACGCATAACGCATAACGCATAACGCATAACGCATAACGCATAACGCATAACGCATAACGCATAACGCATAACGCATAACGCATAACGCGTAACGCAAAACTCATAACCCATAACGCATAACGCATAACGCATAACGCATAACGCATAACGCATAACGCATAACGCATAACGCATAACGCATAACGCATAACGCATAACGCAGAACGCACAACGCACAACGCACAACGCACAACGCACAACGCACAACGCACAACGCACAACGCATAACGCATAACGGATAACGCATAACGCAAAACGCATAACGCAAATAACGCATAACGCATAACGCATAACGCATAACGCATAACGCATAACGCATAACGCATAACGCATAACGCATAACGCATAACGCATAACGCATAACGCATAACGCATAACGCATAACGCATAACGCATAACGCATAACGCATAACGCATAACGCATAACGCATAACGCATAACGCGTAACGCAAAACTCATAACGCATAACGCATAACGCATAACGCATAACGCATAACGCATAACGTATAAACCATAAGGCATAACGCATAGCCCATAACGCATAACGCATAACGCATAACGCATAACGCATAATGAAAAGTCATAACGCATAACTCATAACGCATAACGCAAAACGCATAACGCATAACGCATAACGCATAACGCATAACGCATAACGCATAACGCATAACGCATAACGCATAACGCATAACGCATAACGCATGACGCATAACGCATAACGCATAACGCATAACGCATAACGCATAACGCATAACGCATAACGCATAACGCATAACGCATAACGCATAACGCATAACGCATAACGCATAACGCATAACGCAAATAACGCATAACGCATAACGCATAACGCATAACGCATAACGCATAACGCATAACGCATAACGCATAACGCATAACGCATAACGCATAACGCATAACGCATAACGCATAACGCATAACGCATAACGCATAACGCATAACGCATAACGCATAACGCATAACGCATAACGCATAACGCATAACGCATAACGCATAACGCATAACGCATAACGCATAACGCATAACGCATAACGCATAACGCATAACGCATAACGCATAACGCATAACGCATAACGCATAACGCATAACGCATAACGCATAACGCATAACGCATAACGCATAACGCATAACGCATAACGCATAATGCATAACGCATAACGCATAACGCATGACGCATAACGCATAACGCATAACGCATAACGCATAACGCATAACGCATAACGCATAACGCATAACGCATAACGCATAACGCATAACGCATAACGCATAACGCATAACGCATAACGCATAACGCATAACGCATAACGCATAACGCATAACGCATAACGCATAACGCATAACGCATAACGCATAACGCATAACGCATAAGGCATAAGCATAACGCATAACGCATAACGCATAACGCATAACGCGTAACGCAAAACTCATAACGCATAACGCATAACGCATAACGCATAACGCATAACGCATAACGCATAACGCATAACGCATAACGCATAACGCATAACGCAGAACGCACAACGCACAACGCACAACGCACAACGCACAACGCACAACGCACAACGCACAACGCACAACGCATAACGCATAACGGATAACGCATAACGCAAAACGCATAACGCAAATAACGCATAACGCATAACGCATAACGCATAACGCATAACGCATAACGCATAACGCATAACGCATAACGCATAACGCATAACGCATAACGCATAACGCATAACGCATAACGCATAACGCATAACGCATAACGCATAACGCATAACGCATAACGCATAACGCATAACGCATAACGCATAACGCATAACGCATAACGCGTAACGCAAAACTCATAACGCATAACGCATAACGCATAACGCATAACGCATAACGCATAACGTATAAACCATAAGGCATAACGCATAGCCCATAACGCATAACGCATAACGCATAACGCATAATGAAAAGTCATAACGCATAACGCATAACGCATAACGCAAAACGCATAACGCATAACGCATAACGCATAACGCATAACGCATAACGCATAACGCATAACGCATAACGCATAACGCATAACGCATAACGCATAACGCATAACGCATAACGCATAACGCATAACGCATAACGCATAACGCATAACGCATAACGCATAACGCATAACGCATAACGCATAACGCATAACGCATAACGCATAACGCATAACGCATAACGCATAACGCATAACGCATAACGCATAACGCATAACCCATAACGCAAATAACGCTTAACGCATAACGCATAACGCATAACGCATAACGCATAACGCATAACGCATAACGCATAACGCATAACGCATAACGCATAACGCATAACGCATAACGCATAACGCATAACGCATAACGCATAACGCATAACGCATGTGGCATAAGCATAACGCATAACGCATAACGCATAACGCATAACGCATAACGCATGTGGCATAAGCATAACGCATAACGCATAACGCATAACGCATAACGCATAACGCATAACGCATAACGCATAACGCATAACGCATAACGCATAACGCATAACGCATAACGCATAACGCACAACGCACAACGCACAACGCACAACGCACAACGCACAACGCACAACGCACAACGCATAACGCATAACGCATAACGCATAACGCATAACGCATAACGCATAACGCATAACGCATAACGCATAACGCACAACGCACAACGCACAACGCACAACGCACAACGCACAACGCATAACGCATAACGCATAACGCATAACGCATAACGCAAATAACGCATAACGCATAACGCATAACGCATAACGCATAACGCATAACGCATAACGCATAACGCGTAACGCAAAACTCATAACGCATAACGCATAACGCATAACGCATAACGCATAACGCATAACGTATAAACCATAAGGCATAACGCATAGCCCATAACGCATAACGCATAACGCATAACGCATAACGCATAATGAAAAGTCATAACGCATAACGCATAACGCATAACGCAAAACGCATAACGCATAACGCATAACGCATAACGCATAACGCATAACGCATAACGCATAACGCATAACGCATAACGCATAACGCATAACGCATAACGCATAACGCATAACGCATAACGCATAACGCATAACGCATAACGCATAACGCATAACGCATAACGCATAACGCATAACGCATAACGCATAACGCATAACGCATAACCCATAACGCAAATAACGCTTAACGCATAACGCATAACGCATAACGCATAACGCATAACGCATAACGCATAACGCATAACGCATAACGCATAACGCATAACGCATAACGCATAACGCATAACGCATAACGCATAACGCATAACGCATAACGCATAACGCATAACGCATAACGCATGTGGCATAAGCATAACGCATAACGCATAACGCATAACGCATAACGCATAACGCATAACGCAAAACGCATAACGCGTAACGCAAAACTCATAACGCATAACGCATAACGCATAACGCATAACGCATAACGCATAACGCATAACGCATAACGCATAACGCATAACGCATAACGCATAACGCATAACGCATAACGCATAACGCATAACGCATAACGCATAACGCATAACGCATAACGCATAACGCATAACGCATAACGCATAACGCATAACGCATAACGCATAACGCATAACGCATAACGCATAACGCATAACGCATAACGCATAACGCATAACGCATAACGCATAACGCATAACGCATAACGCATAACGCATAACGCATAACGCATAACGCATAACGCATAACGCATAACGCATAACGCATAACGCATAACGCATAACGCATAACGCATAACGCATAACGCGTAACGCAAAACTCATAACGCATAACGCATAACGCATAACGCATAACGCATAACGCATAACGTATAAACCATAAGGCATAACGCATAGCCCATAACGCATAACGCATAACGCATAACGCATAACGCATAATGAAAAGTCATAACGCATAACGCATAACGCATGACGCAAAACGCATAACGCATAACGCATAACGCATAACGCATAACGCATAACGCATAACGCATAACGCATAACGCATAACGCATAACGCATAACGCATAACGCATAACGCATAACGCATAACGCATAACGCATAACGCATAACGCATAACGCATAACGCATAACCCATAACGCAAATAACGCTTAACGCATAACGCATAACGCATAACGCATAACGCATAACGCATAACGCATAACGCATAACGCATAACGCATAACGCATAACGCATAACGCATAACGCATAACGCATAACGCATAACGCATAACGCATAACGCATAACGCATAACGCATAACGCATAACGCATGTGGCATAAGCATAACGCATAACGCATAACGCATAACGCATAACGCATGTGGCATAAGCATAACGCATAACGCATAACGCATAACGCATAACGCATAACGCATAACGCATAACGCGTAACGCAAAACTCATAACGCATAACGCATAACGCATAACGCATAACGCATAACGCATAACGCATAACGCATAACGCATAACGCATAACGCATAACGCATAACGCATAACGCATAACGCATAACGCATAACGCATAACGCATAACGCATAACGCATAACGCATAACGCATAACGCATAACGCATAACGCATAACGCATAACGCATAACGCATAACGCATAACGCATAACGCATAACGCATAACGCATAACGCATAACGCATAACGCATAACGCATAACGCATAACGCATAACGCATAACGCATAACGCATAACGCATAACGCATAACGCATAACGCATAACGCATAACGCATAACGCATAACGCATAACGCATAACGCATAACGCATAACGCATAACGCATAACGCGTAACGCAAAACTCATAACGCATAACGCATAACGCATAACGCATAACGCATAACGCATAACGTATAAACCATAAGGCATAACGCATAGCCCATAACGCATAACGCATAACGCATAACGCATAACGCATAACGCATAATGAAAAGTCATAACGCATAACGCATAACGCATAACGCAAAACGCATAACGCATAACGCATAACGCATAACGCATAACGCATAACGCATAACGCATAACGCATAACGCATAACGCATAACGCATAACGCATAACGCATAACGCATAACGCATAACGCATAACGCATAACGCATAACGCATAACGCATAACGCATAACGCATAACGCATAACGCATAACGCATAACGCATAACGCATAACGCATAACGTATAAACCATAAGGCATAACGCATAGCCCATAACGCATAACGCATAACGCATAACGCATAATGAAAAGTCATAACGCATAACGCATAACGCATAACGCAAAACGCATAACGCATAACGCATAACGCATAACGCATAACGCATAACGCATAACGCATAACGCATAACGCATAACGCATAACGCATAACGCATAACGCATAACGCATAACGCATAACGCATAACGCATAACGCATAACGCATAACGCATAACGCATAACGCATAACGCATAACGCATAACGCATAACGCATAACGCATAACGCATAACGCATAACGCATAACCCATAACGCAAATAACGCTTAACGCATAACGCATAACGCATAACGCATAACGCATAACGCATAACGCATAACGCATAACGCATAACGCATAACGCATAACGCATAACGCATAACGCATAACGCATAACGCATAACGCATAACGCATAACGCATAACGCATAACGCATGTGGCATAAGCATAACGCATAACGCATAACGCATAACGCATAACGCATAACGCATGTGGCATAAGCATAACGCATAACGCATAACGCATAACGCATAACGCATAACGCATAACGCATAACGCATAACGCATAACGCATAACGCATAACGCATAACGCATAACGCACAACGCACAACGCACAACGCACAACGCACAACGCACAACGCACAACGCACAACGCACAACGCATAACGCATAACGCATAACGCATAACGCATAACGCATAACGCATAACGCATAACGCATAACGCATAACGCACAACGCACAACGCACAACGCACAACGCACAACGCACAACGCATAACGCATAACGCATAACGCATAACGCATAACGCAAATAACGCATAACGCATAACGCATAACGCATAACGCATAACGCATAACGCATAACGCATAACGCATAACGCATAACGCATAACGCATAACGCATAACGCATAACGCATAACGCATAACGCATAACGCATAACGCATAACGCATAACGCATAACGCGTAACGAAAAACTCATAACGCATAACGCATAACGCATAACGCATAACGCATAACGCATAACGTATAAACCATAAGGCATAACGCATAGCCCATAACGCATAACGCATAACGCATAACGCATAACGCATAATGAAAAGTCATAACGCATAACGCATAACGCATAACGCAAAACGCATAACGCATAACGCATAACGCATAACGCATAACGCATAACGCATAACGCATAACGCATAACGCATAACGCATAACGCATAACGCATAACGCATAACGCATAACGCATAACGCATAACGCATAACGCATAACGCATAACGCATAACGCATAACGCATAACCCATAACGCAAATAACGCTTAACGCATAACGCATAACGCATAACGCATAACGCATAACGCATAACGCATAACGCATAACGCATAACGCATAACGCATAACGCATAACGCATAACGCATAACGCATAACGCATAACGCATAACGCATAACGCATAACGCATGTGGCATAAGCATAACGCATAACGCATAACGCATAACGCATAACGCATGTGGCATAAGCATAACGCATAACGCATAACGCATAACGCATAACGCATAACGCATAACGCATAACGCGTAACGCAAAACTCATAACGCATAACGCATAACGCATAACGCATAACGCATAACGCATAACGCATAACGCATAACGCATAACGCATAACGCATAACGCATAACGCATAACGCATAACGCATAACGCATAACGCATAACGCATAACGCATAACGCATAACGCATAACGCATAACGCATAACGCATAACGCATAACGCATAACGCATAACGCATAACGCATAACGCATAACGCATAACGCATAACGCATAACGCATAACGCATAACGCATAACGCATAACGCATAACGCATAACGCATAACGCATAACGCATAACGCATAACGCATAACGCATAACGCATAACGCATAACGCATAACGCATAACGCATAACGCATAACGCATAACGCATAACGCGTAACGCAAAACTCATAACGCATAACGCATAACGCATAACGCATAACGCATAACGCATAACGTATAAACCATAAGGCATAACGCATAGCCCATAACGCATAACGCATAACGCATAACGCATAACGCATAACGCATAATGAAAAGTCATAACGCATAACGCATAACGCATAACGCAAAACGCATAACGCATAACGCATAACGCATAACGCATAACGCATAACGCATAACGCATAACGCATAACGACGCATAACGCATAACGCATAACGCATAACGCATAACGCATAACGCATAACGCATAACGCATAACGCATAACGCATAACGCATAACGCATAACGCATAACGCATAACGCATAACGCATAACGCATAACGCATAAACGCATAACGCATAACGCATAACGCATAACGCATAACGTATAAACCATAAGGCATAACGCATAGCCCATAACGCATAACGCATAACGCATAACGCATAATGAAAAGTCATAACGCATAACGCATAACGCATAACGCAAAACGCATAACGCATAACGCATAACGCATAACGCATAACGCATAACGCATAACGCATAACGCATAACGCATAACGCATAACGCATAACGCATAACGCATAACGCATAACGCATAACGCATAACGCATAACGCATAACGCATAACGCATAACGCATAACGCATAACGCATAACGCATAACGCATAACGCATAACGCATAACGCATAACGCATAACGCATAACGCATAACCCATAACGCAAAACGCTAACGCATAACGCATAACGCATAACGCATAACGCATAACGCATAACGCATAACGCATAACGCATAACGCATAACGCATAACGCATAACGCATACGCATAACGCATAACGCATAACGCATGTGGCATAAGCATAACGCATAACGCATAACGCATAACGCATAACGCATAACGCATAACGCATGTGGCATAAGCATAACGCATACGCATAACGCATAACGCATAACGCATAACGCATAACGCATAACGCATAACGCATAACGCATAATAACGCATAACGCATAACGCACAACGCACAACGCACAACGCACAACGCACAACGCACAACGCACAACGCACAACGCACAACGCATAACGCATAACGCATAACGCATAACGCATAACGCATAACGCATAACGCATAACGCATAACGCATAACGCACAACGCACAACGCACAACGCACAACGCACAACGCACAACGCATAACGCATAACGCATAACGCATAACGCATAACGCAAATAACGCATAACGCATAACGCATAACGCATAACGCATAACGCATAACGCATAACGCATAACGCGTAACGCAAAACTCATAACGCATAACGCATAACGCATAACGCATAACGCATAACGCATAACGTATAAACCATAAGGCATAACGCATAGCCCATAACGCATAACGCATAACGCATAACGCATAACGCATAATGAAAAGTCATAACGCATAACGCATAACGCATAACGCAAAACGCATAACGCATAACGCATAACGCATAACGCATAACGCATAACGCATAACGCATAACGCATAACGCATAACGCATAACGCATAACGCATAACGTATAAACCATAAGGCATAACGCATAGCCCATAACGCATAACGCATAACGCATAACGCATAACGCATAATGAAAAGTCATAACGCATAACGCATAACGCATAACGCAAAACGCATAACGCATAACGCATAACGCATAACGCATAACGCATAACGCATAACGCATAACGCATAACGCATAACGCATAACGCATAACGCATAACGCATAACGCATAACGCATAACGCATAACGCATAACGCATAACGCATAACGCATAACGCATAACGCATAACGCATAACGCATAACGCATAACGCATAACGCATAACGCATAACGCATAACGCATAACGCATAACGCATAACGCATAACCCATAACGCAAATAACGCTTAACGCATAACGCATAACGCATAACGCATAACGCATAACGCATAACGCATAACGCATAACGCATAACGCATAACGCATAACGCATAACGCATAACGCATAACGCATAACGCATAACGCATAACGCATAACGCATAACGCATGTGGCATAAGCATAACGCATAACGCATAACGCATAACGCATAACGCATGTGGCATAAGCATAACGCATAACGCATAACGCATAACGCATAACGCATAACGCATAACGCATAACGCATAACGCATAACGCATAACGCGTAACGCAAAACTCATAACGCATAACGCATAACGCATAACGCATAACGCATAACGCATAACGCATAACGCATAACGCATAACGCATAACGCATAACGCATAACGCATAACGCATAACGCATAACGCATAACGCATAACGCATAACGCATAACGCATAACGCATAACGCATAACGCATAACGCATAACGCATAACGCATAACGCATAACGCATAACGCATAACGCATAACGCATAACGCATAACGCATAACGCATAACGCATAACGCATAACGCATAACGCATAACGCATAACGCATAACGCATAACGCATAACGCATAACGCATAACGCATAACGCATAACGCATAACGCATAACGCATAACGCATAACGCATAACGCATAACGCATAACGCATAACGCATAACGCATAACGCATAACGCATAACGCATAACGCGTAACGCAAAACTCATAACGCATAACGCATAACGCATAACGCATAACGCATAACGCATAACGTATAAACCATAAGGCATAACGCATAGCCCATAACGCATAACGCATAACGCATAACGCATAACGCATAATGAAAAGTCATAACGCATAACGCATAACGCATAACGCAAAACGCATAACGCATAACGCATAACGCATAACGCATAACGCATAACGCATAACGCATAACGCATAACGCATAACGCATAACGCATAACGCATAACGCATAACGCATAACGCATAACGCATAACGCATAACGCATAACGCATAACGCATAACGCATAACGCATAACGCATAACGCATAACGCATAACGCATAACGCATAACGCATAACGCATAACGCATAACGCATAACGCATAACGCATAACGCATAACGCATAACGCATAACCCATAACGCAAATAACGCTTAACGCATAACGCATAACGCATAACGCATAACGCATAACGCATAACGCATAACGCATAACGCATAACGCATAACGCATAACGCATAACGCATAACGCATAACGCATAACGCATAACGCATAACGCATGTGGCATAAGCATAACGCATAACGCATAACGCATGTGGCATAAGCATAACGCATAACGCATAACGCATAACGCATAACGCATAACGCATAACGCATAACGCATAACGCATAACGCGTAACGCAAAACTCATAACGCATAACGCATAACGCATAACGCATAACGCATAACGCATAACGCATAACTCATAACGCATAACGCATAACGCATAACGCATAACGCATAACGCATAACGCATAACGCATAACGCATAACGCATAACGCATAACGCATAACGCATAACGCATAACGCATAACGCATAACGCATAACGCATAACGCATAACGCATAACGCATAACGCATAACGCATAACGCATAACGCACAACGCACAACGCACAACGCACAACGCACAACGCACAACGCACAACGCACAACGCACAACGCATAACGCATAACGCATAACGCATAACGCATAACGCATAACGCAAATAACGCATAACGCATAACGCAAATAACGCATAACGCATAACGCATAACGCATAACGCATAACGCATAACGCATAACGCATAACGCATAACGCATAACGCATAACGCATAACGCATAACGCATAACGCATAACGCATAACGCATAACCCATAACGCAAATAACGCATAACGCATAACGCATAACGCATAACGCATAACGCATAACGCATAACGCATAACGCATAACGCATAACGCATAACGCATAACGCATAACGCATAACGCATAACGCATAACGCACAACGCACAACGCACAACGCACAACGCACAACGCACAACGCACAACGCACAACGCACAACGCATAACGCATAACGCATAACGCATAACGCATAACGCATAACGCATAACGCATAACGCATAACGCATAACGCATAACGCATAACGCACAACGCACAACGCACAACGCACAACGCACAACGCACAACGCATAACGCATAACGCATAACGCATAACGCATAACGCAAATAACGCATAACGCATAACGCATAACGCATAACGCATAACGCATAACGCATAACGCATAACGCATAACGCATAACGCATAACGCATAACGCATAACGCATAACGCATAACGCATAACGCATAACGCATAACGCATAACGCATAACGCATAACGCATAACGCATAACGCATAACGCATAACGCATAACGCAGAACGCACAACGCACAACGCACAACGCACAACGCACAACGCACAACGCACAACGCACAACGCATAACGCATAACGGATAACGCATAACGCAAAACGCATAACGCAAATAACGCATAACGCATAACGCATAACGCATAACGCATAACGCATAACGCATAACGCATAACGCATAACGCATAACGCATAACGCATAACGCATAACGCATAACGCATAACGCATAACGCATAACGCATAACGCATAACGCATAACGCATAACGCATAACGCATAACGCATAACGCATAACGCATAACGCATAACGCATAACGCGTAACGCAAAACTCATAACGCATAACGCATAACGCATAACGCATAACGCATAACGTATAAACCATAAGGCATAACGCATAGCCCATAACGCATAACGCATAACGCATAACGCATAACGCATAATGAAAAGTCATAACGCATAACTCATAACGCATAACGCAAAACGCATAACGCATAACGCATAACGCATAACGCATAACGCATAACGCATAACGCATAACGCATAACGCATAACGCATAACGCATGACGCATAACGCATAACGCATAACGCATAACGCATAACGCATAACGCATAACGCATAACGCATAACGCATAACGCATAACGCATAACGCATAACGCATAACGCATAACGCATAACGCAAATAACGCATAACGCATAACGCATAACGCATAACGCATAACGCATAACGCATAACGCATAACGCATAACGCATAACGCATAACGCATAACGCATAACGCATAACGCATAACGCATAACGCATAACGCATAACGCATAACGCATAACGCATAACGCATGACGCATAACGCATAACGCATAACGCATAACGCATAACGCATAACGCATAACGCATAACGCATAACGCATAACGCATAACGTATAACGCATAACGCATAACGCATAACGCATAACGCATAACGCATAACGCATAACGCATAACGCATAACGCATAACGCATAACGCATAACGCATAACGCATAAGGCATAAGCATAACGCATAACGCATAACGCATAACGCATAACGCGTAACGCAAAACTCATAACGCATAACGCATAACGCATAACGCATAACGCATAACGCATAACGCATAACGCATAACGCATAACGCATAACGCATAACGCAGAACGCACAACGCACAACGCACAACGCACAACGCACAACGCACAACGCACAACGCACAACGCACAACGCATAACGCATAACGGATAACGCATAACGCAAAACGCATAACGCAAATAACGCATAACGCATAACGCATAACGCATAACGCATAACGCATAACGCATAACGCATAACGCATAACGCATAACGCATAACGCATAACGCATAACGCATAACGCATAACGCATAACGCATAACGCATAACGCATAACGCATAACGCATAACGCATAACGCATAACGCATAACGCGTAACGCAAAACTCATAACGCATAACGCATAACGCATAACGCATAACGCATAACGCATAACGTATAAACCATAAGGCATAACGCATAGCCCATAACGCATAACGCATAACGCATAACGCATAATGAAAAGTCATAACGCATAACGCATAACGCATAACGCAAAACGCATAACGCATAACGCATAACGCATAACGCATAACGCATAACGCATAACGCATAACGCATAACGCATAACGCATAACGCATAACGCATAACGCATAACGCATAACGCATAACGCATAACGCATAACGCATAACGCATAACGCATAACGCATAACGCATAACGCATAACGCATAACGCATAACGCATAACGCATAACGCATAACGCATAACGCATAACGCATAACGCATAACGCATAACCCATAACGCAAATAACGCTTAACGCATAACGCATAACGCATAACGCATAACGCATAACGCATAACGCATAACGCATAACGCATAACGCATAACGCATAACGCATAACGCATAACGCATAACGCATAACGCATAACGCATAACGCATAACGCATGTGGCATAAGCATAACGCATAACGCATAACGCATAACGCATAACGCATAACGCATGTGGCATAAGCATAACGCATAACGCATAACGCATAACGCATAACGCATAACGCATAACGCATAACGCATAACGCATAACGCATAACGCATAACGCATAACGCATAACGCATAACGCACAACGCACAACGCACAACGCACAACGCACAACGCACAACGCACAACGCACAACGCACAACGCATAACGCATAACGCATAACGCATAACGCATAACGCATAACGCATAACGCATAACGCATAACGCATAACGCACAACGCACAACGCACAACGCACAACGCACAACGCACAACGCATAACGCATAACGCATAACGCATAACGCATAACGCAAATAACGCATAACGCATAACGCATAACGCATAACGCATAACGCATAACGCATAACGCATAACGCGTAACGCAAAACTCATAACGCATAACGCATAACGCATAACGCATAACGCATAACGCATAACGTATAAACCATAAGGCATAACGCATAGCCCATAACGCATAACGCATAACGCATAACGCATAACGCATAATGAAAAGTCATAACGCATAACGCATAACGCATAACGCAAAACGCATAACGCATAACGCATAACGCATAACGCATAACGCATAACGCATAACGCATAACGCATAACGCATAACGCATAACGCATAACGCATAACGCATAACGCATAACGCATAACGCATAACGCATAACGCATAACGCATAACGCATAACGCATAACGCATAACGCATAACGCATAACGCATAACGCATAACGCATAACGCATAACCCATAACGCAAATAACGCTTAACGCATAACGCATAACGCATAACGCATAACGCATAACGCATAACGCATAACGCATAACGCATAACGCATAACGCATAACGCATAACGCATAACGCATAACGCATAACGCATAACGCATAACGCATAACGCATAACGCATAACGCATGTGGCATAAGCATAACGCATAACGCATAACGCATAACGCATAACGCATAACGCATAACGCAAAACGCATAACGCGTAACGCAAAACTCATAACGCATAACGCATAACGCATAACGCATAACGCATAACGCATAACGCATAACGCATAACGCATAACGCATAACGCATAACGCATAACGCATAACGCATAACGCATAACGCATAACGCATAACGCATAACGCATAACGCATAACGCATAACGCATAACGCATAACGCATAACGCATAACGCATAACGCATAACGCATAACGCATAACGCATAACGCATAACGCATAACGCATAACGCATAACGCATAACGCATAACGCATAACGCATAACGCATAACGCATAACGCATAACGCATAACGCATAACGCATAACGCATAACGCATAACGCATAACGCATAACGCATAACGCATAACGCATAACGCGTAACGCAAAACTCATAACGCATAACGCATAACGCATAACGCATAACGCATAACGCATAACGTATAAACCATAAGGCATAACGCATAGCCCATAACGCATAACGCATAACGCATAACGCATAACGCATAATGAAAAGTCATAACGCATAACGCATAACGCATAACGCAAAACGCATAACGCATAACGCATAACGCATAACGCATAACGCATAACGCATAACGCATAACGCATAACGCATAACGCATAACGCATAACGCATAACGCATAACGCATAACGCATAACGCATAACGCATAACGCATAACGCATAACGCATAACGCATAACGCATAACGCATAACCCATAACGCAAATAACGCTTAACGCATAACGCATAACGCATAACGCATAACGCATAACGCATAACGCATAACGCATAACGCATAACGCATAACGCATAACGCATAACGCATAACGCATAACGCATAACGCATAACGCATAACGCATAACGCATAACGCATAACGCATAACGCATGTGGCATAAGCATAACGCATAACGCATAACGCATAACGCATAACGCATGTGGCATAAGCATAACGCATAACGCATAACGCATAACGCATAACGCATAACGCATAACGCATAACGCATAACGCGTAACGCAAAACTCATAACGCATAACGCATAACGCATAACGCATAACGCATAACGCATAACGCATAACGCATAACGCATAACGCATAACGCATAACGCATAACGCATAACGCATAACGCATAACGCATAACGCATAACGCATAACGCATAACGCATAACGCATAACGCATAACGCATAACGCATAACGCATAACGCATAACGCATAACGCATAACGCATAACGCATAACGCATAACGCATAACGCATAACGCATAACGCATAACGCATAACGCATAACGCATAACGCATAACGCATAACGCATAACGCATAACGCATAACGCATAACGCATAACGCATAACGCATAACGCATAACGCATAACGCATAACGCATAACGCATAACGCATAACGCATAACGCATAACGCATAACGCGTAACGCAAAACTCATAACGCATAACGCATAACGCATAACGCATAACGCATAACGCATAACGTATAAACCATAAGGCATAACGCATAGCCCATAACGCATAACGCATAACGCATAACGCATAACGCATAACGCATAATGAAAAGTCATAACGCATAACGCATAACGCATAACGCAAAACGCATAACGCATAACGCATAACGCATAACGCATAACGCATAACGCATAACGCATAACGCATAACGCATAACGCATAACGCATAACGCATAACGCATAACGCATAACGCATAACGCATAACGCATAACGCATAACGCATAACGCATAACGCATAACGCATAACGCATAACGCATAACGCATAACGCATAACGCATAACGCATAACGCATAACGTATAAACCATAAGGCATAACGCATAGCCCATAACGCATAACGCATAACGCATAACGCATAATGAAAAGTCATAACGCATAACGCATAACGCATAACGCAAAACGCATAACGCATAACGCATAACGCATAACGCATAACGCATAACGCATAACGCATAACGCATAACGCATAACGCATAACGCATAACGCATAACGCATAACGCATAACGCATAACGCATAACGCATAACGCATAACGCATAACGCATAACGCATAACGCATAACGCATAACGCATAACGCATAACGCATAACGCATAACGCATAACGCATAACGCATAACGCATAACCCATAACGCAAATAACGCTTAACGCATAACGCATAACGCATAACGCATAACGCATAACGCATAACGCATAACGCATAACGCATAACGCATAACGCATAACGCATAACGCATAACGCATAACGCATAACGCATAACGCATAACGCATGTGGCATAAGCATAACGCATAACGCATAACGCATAACGCATAACGCATAACGCATAACGCATGTGGCATAAGCATAACGCATAACGCATAACGCATAACGCATAACGCATAACGCATAACGCATAACGCATAACGCATAACGCATAACGCATAACGCACAACGCACAACGCACAACGCACAACGCACAACGCACAACGCACAACGCACAACGCACAACGCATAACGCATAACGCATAACGCATAACGCATAACGCATAACGCATAACGCATAACGCATAACGCATAACGCACAACGCACAACGCACAACGCACAACGCACAACGCACAACGCATAACGCATAACGCATAACGCATAACGCATAACGCAAATAACGCATAACGCATAACGCATAACGCATAACGCATAACGCATAACGCATAACGCATAACGCGTAACGCAAAACTCATAACGCATAACGCATAACGCATAACGCATAACGCATAACGCATAACGTATAAACCATAAGGCATAACGCATAGCCCATAACGCATAACGCATAACGCATAACGCATAACGCATAATGAAAAGTCATAACGCATAACGCATAACGCATAACGCAAAACGCATAACGCATAACGCATAACGCATAACGCATAACGCATAACGCATAACGCATAACGCATAACGCATAACGCATAACGCATAACGCATAACGCATAACGCATAACGCATAACGCATAACGCATAACGCATAACGCATAACGCATAACGCATAACGCATAACGCATAACGCATAACGCATAACGCATAACGCATAACGCATAACGCATAACGCATAACGCATAACGCATAACCCATAACGCAAATAACGCTTAACGCATAACGCATAACGCATAACGCATAACGCATAACGCATAACGCATAACGCATAACGCATAACGCATAACGCATAACGCATAACGCATAACGCATAACGCATAACGCATAACGCATAACGCATAACGCATAACGCATAACGCATAACGCATAACGCATAACGCATAACGCATAACGCATAACGCATAACGCATAACGCATAACGCATAACGCATAACGCATAACGCATAACGCATAACGCATAACGCATAACGCATAACGCATAACGCATAACGCATAACGCATAACGCATAACGCATAACGCATAACGCATAACGCATAACGCATAACGCGTAACGCAAAACTCATAACGCATAACGCATAACGCATAACGCATAACGCATAACGTATAAACCATAAGGCATAACGCATAGCCCATAACGCATAACGCATAACGCATAACGCATAACGCATAATGAAAAGTCATAACGCATAACGCATAACGCATAACGCAAAACGCATAACGCATAACGCATAACGCATAACGCATAACGCATAACGCATAACGCATAACGCATAACGCATAACGCATAACGCATAACGCATAACGCATAACGCATAACGCATAACGCATAACGCATAACGCATAACGCATAACGCATAACGCATAACGCATAACGCATAACGCATAACGCATAACGCATAACGCATAACGCATAACGCATAACGCATAACGCATAACGCATAACGCATAACCCATAACGCAAATAACGCTTAACGCATAACGCATAACGCATAACGCATAACGCATAACGCATAACGCATAACGCATAACGCATAACGCATAACGCATAACGCATAACGCATAACGCATAACGCATAACGCATAACGCATAACGCATAACGCATGTGGCATAAGCATAACGCATAACGCATAACGCATAACGCATAACGCATGTGGCATAAGCATAACGCATAACGCATAACGCATAACGCATAACGCATAACGCATAACGCATAACGCATAACGCATAACGCATAACGCGTAACGCAAAACTCATAACGCATAACGCATAACGCATAACGCATAACGCATAACGCATAACGCATAACGCATAACGCATAACGCATAACGCATAACGCATAACGCATAACGCATAACGCATAACGCATAACGCATAACGCATAACGCATAACGCATAACGCATAACGCATAACGCATAACGCATAACGCATAACGCATAACGCATAACGCATAACGCATAACGCATAACGCATAACGCATAACGCATAACGCATAACGCATAACGCATAACGCATAACGCATAACGCATAACGCATAACGCATAACGCATAACGCATAACGCATAACGCATAACGCATAACGCATAACGCATAACGCATAACGCATAACGCATAACGCATAACGCATAACGCATAACGCATAACGCGTAACGCAAAACTCATAACGCATAACGCATAACGCATAACGCATAACGCATAACGTATAAACCATAAGGCATAACGCATAGCCCATAACGCATAACGCATAACGCATAACGCATAACGCATAATGAAAAGTCATAACGCATAACGCATAACGCATAACGCAAAACGCATAACGCATAACGCATAACGCATAACGCATAACGCATAACGCATAACGCATAACGCATAACGCATAACGCATAACGCATAACGCATAACGCATAACGCATAACGCATAACGCATAACGCATAACGCATAACGCATAACGCATAACGCATAACGCATAACGCATAACGCATAACGCATAACGCATAACGCATAACGCATAACGCATAACGCATGTGGCATAAGCATAACGCATAACGCATAACGCATAACGCATAACGCATAACGCATAACGCATAACGCATGTGGCATAAGCATAACGCATAACGCATAACGCATAACGCATAACGCATAACGCATAACGCATAACGCATAACGCATAACGCATAACGCATAACGCATAACGCATAACGCATAACGCACAACGCACAACGCACAACGCACAACGCACAACGCACAACGCACAACGCACAACGCACAACGCATAACGCATAACGCATAACGCATAACGCATAACGCATAACGCATAACGCATAACGCATAACGCATAACGCACAACGCACAACGCACAACGCACAACGCACAACGCACAACGCATAACGCATAACGCATAACGCATAACGCATAACGCAAATAACGCATAACGCATAACGCATAACGCATAACGCATAACGCATAACGCATAACGCATAACGCATAACGCATAACGCATAACGCATAATGCATAACGCATAACGCATAACGCATAACGCATAACGCATAACGCATAACGCGTAACGAAAAACTCATAACGCATAACGCATAACGCATAACGCATAACGCATAACGCATAACGTATAAACCATAAGGCATAACGCATAGCCCATAACGCATAACGCATAACGCATAACGCATAACGCATAATGAAAAGTCATAACGCATAACGCATAACGCATAACGCAAAACGCATAACGCATAACGCATAACGCATAACGCATAACGCATAACGCATAACGCATAACCCATAACGCAAATAACGCTTAACGCATAACGCATAACGCATAACGCATAACGCATAACGCATAACGCATAACGCATAACGCATAACGCATAACGCATAACGCATAACGCATAACGCATAACGCATAACGCATAACGCATAACGCATAACGCATAACGCATAACGCATGTGGCATAAGCATAACGCATAACGCATAACGCATAACGCATAACGCATGTGGCATAAGCATAACGCATAACGCATAACGCATAACGCATAACGCATAACGCATAACGCATAACGCGTAACGCAAAACTCATAACGCATAACGCATAACGCATAACGCATAACGCATAACGCATAACGCATAACGCATAACGCATAACGCATAACGCATAACGCATAACGCATAACGCATAACGCATAACGCATAACGCATAACGCATAACGCATAACGCATAACGCATAACGCATAACGCATAACGCATAACGCATAACGCATAACGCATAACGCATAACGCATAACGCATAACGCATAACGCATAACGCATAACGCATAACGCATAACGCATAACGCATAACGCATAACGCATAACGCATAACGCATAACGCATAACGCATAACGCATAACGCATAACGCATAACGCATAACGCATAACGCATAACGCATAACGCATAACGCATAACGCATAACGCGTAACGCAAAACTCATAACGCATAACGCATAACGCATAACGCATAACGCATAACGCATAACGTATAAACCATAAGGCATAACGCATAGCCCATAACGCATAACGCATAACGCATAACGCATAACGCATAACGCATAATGAAAAGTCATAACGCATAACGCATAACGCATAACGCAAAACGCATAACGCATAACGCATAACGCATAACGCATAACGCATAACGCATAACGCATAACGCATAACGCATAACGCATAACGCATAACGCATAACGCATAACGCATGTGGCATAAGCATAACGCATAACGCATAACGCATAACGCATAACGCATAACGCATAACGCATAACGCATAACGCATAACGCATAACGCGTAACGCAAAACTCATAACGCATAACGCATAACGCATAACGCATAACGCATAACGCATAACGTATAAACCATAAGGCATAACGCATAGCCCATAACGCATAACGCATAACGCATAACGCATAACGCATAATGAAAAGTCATAACGCATAACGCATAACGCATAACGCAAAACGCATAACGCATAACGCATAACGCATAACGCATAACGCATAACGCATAACGCATAACGCATAACGCATAACGCATAACGCATAACGCATAACGCATAACGCATAACGCATAACGCATAACGCATAACGCATAACGCATAACGCATAACGCATAACGCATAACGCATAACGCATAACGCATAACGCATAACGCATAACGCATAACGCATAACGCATGTGGCATAAGCATAACGCATAACGCATAACGCATAACGCATAACGCATAACGCATAACGCATAACGCATGTGGCATAAGCATAACGCATAACGCATAACGCATAACGCATAACGCATAACGCATAACGCATAACGCATAACGCATAACGCATAACGCATAACGCATAACGCATAACGCATAACGCATAACGCATAACGCACAACGCACAACGCACAACGCACAACGCACAACGCACAACGCACAACGCACAACGCACAACGCATAACGCATAACGCATAACGCATAACGCATAACGCATAACGCATAACGCATAACGCATAACGCATAACGCACAACGCACAACGCACAACGCACAACGCACAACGCACAACGCATAACGCATAACGCATAACGCATAACGCATAACGCAAATAACGCATAACGCATAACGCATAACGCATAACGCATAACGCATAACGCATAACGCATAACGCATAACGCATAACGCATAACGCATAATGCATAACGCATAACGCATAACGCATAACGCATAACGCATAACGCATAACGCGTAACGAAAAACTCATAACGCATAACGCATAACGCATAACGCATAACGCATAACGCATAACGTATAAACCATAAGGCATAACGCATAGCCCATAACGCATAACGCATAACGCATAACGCATAACGCATAATGAAAAGTCATAACGCATAACGCATAACGCATAACGCAAAACGCATAACGCATAACGCATAACGCATAACGCATAACGCATAACGCATAACGCATAACCCATAACGCAAATAACGCTTAACGCATAACGCATAACGCATAACGCATAACGCATAACGCATAACGCATAACGCATAACGCATAACGCATAACGCATAACGCATAACGCATAACGCATAACGCATAACGCATAACGCATAACGCATAACGCATAACGCATGTGGCATAAGCATAACGCATAACGCATAACGCATAACGCATAACGCATGTGGCATAAGCATAACGCATAACGCATAACGCATAACGCATAACGCATAACGCATAACGCATAACGCGTAACGCAAAACTCATAACGCATAACGCATAACGCATAACGCATAACGCATAACGCATAACGCATAACGCATAACGCATAACGCATAACGCATAACGCATAACGCATAACGCATAACGCATAACGCATAACGCATAACGCATAACGCATAACGCATAACGCATAACGCATAACGCATAACGCATAACGCATAACGCATAACGCATAACGCATAACGCATAACGCATAACGCATAACGCATAACGCATAACGCGTAACGCAAAACTCATAACGCATAACGCATAACGCATAACGCATAACGCATAACGCATAACGTATAAACCATAAGGCATAACGCATAGCCCATAACGCATAACGCATAACGCATAACGCATAACGCATAACGCATAATGAAAAGTCATAACGCATAACGCATAACGCATAACGCAAAACGCATAACGCATAACGCATAACGCATAACGCATAACGCATAACGCATAACGCATAACGCATAACGCATAACGCATAACGCATAACGCATAACGCATAACGCATAACGCATAACGCATAACGCATAACGCATAACGCATAACGCATAACGCATAACGCATAACGCATAACGCATAACGCATAACGCATAACGCATAACGCATAACGTATAAACCATAAGGCATAACGCATAGCCCATAACGCATAACGCATAACGCATAACGCATAATGAAAAGTCATAACGCATAACGCATAACGCATAACGCAAAACGCATAACGCATAACGCATAACGCATAACGCATAACGCATAACGCATAACGCATAACGCATAACGCATAACGCATAACGCATAACGCATAACGCATAACGCATAACGCATAACGCATAACGCATAACGCATAACGCATAACGCATAACGCATAACGCATAACGCATAACGCATAACGCATAACGCATAACGCATAACGCATAACGCATAACGCATAACGCATAACCCATAACGCAAATAACGCTTAACGCATAACGCATAACGCATAACGCATAACGCATAACGCATAACGCATAACGCATAACGCATAACGCATAACGCATAACGCATAACGCATAACGCATAACGCATAACGCATAACGCATAACGCATAACGCATAACGCATGTGGCATAAGCATAACGCATAACGCATAACGCATAACGCATAACGCATAACGCATAACGCATGTGGCATAAGCATAACGCATAACGCATAACGCATAACGCATAACGCATAACGCATAACGCATAACGCATAACGCATAACGCATAACGCATAACGCATAACGCATAACGCATAACGCACAACGCACAACGCACAACGCACAACGCACAACGCACAACGCACAACGCACAACGCACAACGCATAACGCATAACGCATAACGCATAACGCATAACGCATAACGCATAACGCATAACGCATAACGCATAACGCACAACGCACAACGCACAACGCACAACGCACAACGCACAACGCATAACGCATAACGCATAACGCATAACGCATAACGCAAATAACGCATAACGCATAACGCATAACGCATAACGCATAACGCATAACGCATAACGCATAACGCATAACGCATAACGCATAACGCATAACGCATAACGCATAACGCATAACGCATAACGCATAACGCATAACGCATAACGCATAACGCATAACGCGTAACGAAAAACTCATAACGCATAACGCATAACGCATAACGCATAACGCATAACGCATAACGTATAAACCATAAGGCATAACGCATAGCCCATAACGCATAACGCATAACGCATAACGCATAACGCATAATGAAAAGTCATAACGCATAACGCATAACGCATAACGCAAAACGCATAACGCATAACGCATAACGCATAACGCATAACGCATAACGCATAACGCATAACGCATAACGCATAACGCATAACGCATAACGCATAACGCATAACGCATAACGCATAACGCATAACGCATAACGCATAACGCATAACGCATAACGCATAACCCATAACGCAAATAACGCTTAACGCATAACGCATAACGCATAACGCATAACGCATAACGCATAACGCATAACGCATAACGCATAACGCATAACGCATAACGCATAACGCATAACGCATAACGCATAACGCATAACGCATAACGCATAACGCATAACGCATAACGCATAACGCATAACGCATGTGGCATAAGCATAACGCATAACGCATAACGCATAACGCATAACGCATGTGGCATAAGCATAACGCATAACGCATAACGCATAACGCATAACGCATAACGCATAACGCATAACGCGTAACGCAAAACTCATAACGCATAACGCATAACGCATAACGCATAACGCATAACGCATAACGCATAACGCATAACGCATAACGCATAACGCATAACGCATAACGCATAACGCATAACGCATAACGCATAACGCATAACGCATAACGCATAACGCATAACGCATAACGCATAACGCATAACGCATAACGCATAACGCATAACGCATAACGCATAACGCATAACGCATAACGCATAACGCATAACGCATAACGCATAACGCATAACGCATAACGCATAACGCATAACGCATAACGCATAACGCATAACGCATAACGCATAACGCATAACGCATAACGCATAACGCATAACGCATAACGCATAACGCATAACGCATAACGCATAACGCATAACGCATAACGCATAACGCATAACGCGTAACGCAAAACTCATAACGCATAACGCATAACGCATAACGCATAACGCATAACGCATAACGTATAAACCATAAGGCATAACGCATAGCCCATAACGCATAACGCATAACGCATAACGCATAACGCATAACGCATAATGAAAAGTCATAACGCATAACGCATAACGCATAACGCAAAACGCATAACGCATAACGCATAACGCATAACGCATAACGCATAACGCATAACGCATAACGCATAACGCATAACGCATAACGCATAACGCATAACGCATAACGCATAACGCATAACGCATAACGCATAACGCATAACGCATAACGCATAACGCATAACGCATAACGCATAACGCATAACGCATAACGCATAACGCATAACGCATAACGCATAACGTATAAACCATAAGGCATAACGCATAGCCCATAACGCATAACGCATAACGCATAACGCATAATGAAAAGTCATAACGCATAACGCATAACGCATAACGCAAAACGCATAACGCATAACGCATAACGCATAACGCATAACGCATAACGCATAACGCATAACGCATAACGCATAACGCATAACGCATAACGCATAACGCATAACGCATAACGCATAACGCATAACGCATAACGCATAACGCATAACGCATAACGCATAACGCATAACGCATAACGCATAACGCATAACGCATAACGCATAACGCATAACGCATAACGCATAACGCATAACCCATAACGCAAATAACGCTTAACGCATAACGCATAACGCATAACGCATAACGCATAACGCATAACGCATAACGCATAACGCATAACGCATAACGCATAACGCATAACGCATAACGCATAACGCATAACGCATAACGCATAACGCATAACGCATGTGGCATAAGCATAACGCATAACGCATAACGCATAACGCATAACGCATAACGCATAACGCATGTGGCATAAGCATAACGCATAACGCATAACGCATAACGCATAACGCATAACGCATAACGCATAACGCATAACGCATAACGCATAACGCATAACGCATAACGCATAACGCATAACGCATAACGCACAACGCACAACGCACAACGCACAACGCACAACGCACAACGCACAACGCACAACGCACAACGCATAACGCATAACGCATAACGCATAACGCATAACGCATAACGCATAACGCATAACGCATAACGCATAACGCACAACGCACAACGCACAACGCACAACGCACAACGCACAACGCATAACGCATAACGCATAACGCATAACGCATAACGCAAATAACGCATAACGCATAACGCATAACGCATAACGCATAACGCATAACGCATAACGCATAACGCGTAACGCAAAACTCATAACGCATAACGCATAACGCATAACGCATAACGCATAACGCATAACGTATAAACCATAAGGCATAACGCATAGCCCATAACGCATAACGCATAACGCATAACGCATAACGCATAATGAAAAGTCATAACGCATAACGCATAACGCATAACGCAAAACGCATAACGCATAACGCATAACGCATAACGCATAACGCATAACGCATAACGCATAACGCATAACGCATAACGCATAACGCATAACGCATAACGCATAACGCATAACGCATAACGCATAACGCATAACGCATAACGCATAACGCATAACGCATAACGCATAACGCATAACGCATAACGCATAACGCATAACGCATAACGCATAACGCATAACCCATAACGCAAATAACGCTTAACGCATAACGCATAACGCATAACGCATAACGCATAACGCATAACGCATAACGCATAACGCATAACGCATAACGCATAACGCATAACGCATAACGCATAACGCATAACGCATAACGCATAACGCATAACGCATAACGCATAACGCATAACGCATAACGCATAACGCATAACGCATAACGCATAACGCATAACGCATAACGCATAACGCATAACGCATAACGCATAACGCATAACGCATAACGCATAACGCATAACGCATAACGCATAACGCATAACGCATAACGCATAACGCATAACGCGTAACGCAAAACTCATAACGCATAACGCATAACGCATAACGCATAACGCATAACGTATAAACCATAAGGCATAACGCATAGCCCATAACGCATAACGCATAACGCATAACGCATAACGCATAATGAAAAGTCATAACGCATAACGCATAACGCATAACGCAAAACGCATAACGCATAACGCATAACGCATAACGCATAACGCATAACGCATAACGCATAACGCATAACGCATAACGCATAACGCATAACGCATAACGCATAACGCATAACGCATAACGCATAACGCATAACGCATAACGCATAACGCATAACGCATAACGCATAACGCATAACGCATAACGCATAACGCATAACGCATAACGCATAACGCATAACGCATAACGCATAACGCATAACCCATAACGCAAATAACGCTTAACGCATAACGCATAACGCATAACGCATAACGCATAACGCATAACGCATAACGCATAACGCATAACGCATAACGCATAACGCATAACGCATAACGCATAACGCATAACGCATAACGCATAACGCATAACGCATGTGGCATAAGCATAACGCATAACGCATAACGCATAACGCATAACGCATGTGGCATAAGCATAACGCATAACGCATAACGCATAACGCATAACGCATAACGCATAACGCATAACGCATAACGCATAACGCGTAACGCAAAACTCATAACGCATAACGCATAACGCATAACGCATAACGCATAACGCATAACGCATAACGCATAACGCATAACGCATAACGCATAACGCATAACGCATAACGCATAACGCATAACGCATAACGCATAACGCATAACGCATAACGCATAACGCATAACGCATAACGCATAACGCATAACGCATAACGCATAACGCATAACGCATAACGCATAACGCATAACGCATAACGCATAACGCATAACGCATAACGCATAACGCATAACGCATAACGCATAACGCATAACGCATAACGCATAACGCATAACGCATAACGCATAACGCATAACGCATAACGCATAACGCATAACGCATAACGCATAACGCATAACGCATAACGCGTAACGCAAAACTCATAACGCATAACGCATAACGCATAACGCATAACGCATAACGCATAACGTATAAACCATAAGGCATAACGCATAGCCCATAACGCATAACGCATAACGCATAACGCATAACGCATAATGAAAAGTCATAACGCATAACGCATAACGCATAACGCAAAACGCATAACGCATAACGCATAACGCATAACGCATAACGCATAACGCATAACGCATAACGCATAACGCATAACGCATAACGCATAACGCATAACGCATAACGCATAACGCATAACGCATAACGCATAACGCATAACGCATAACGCATAACGCATAACGCATAACGCATAACGCATAACGCATAACGCATAACGCATAACGCATAACGCATAACGCATAACGCATAACGCATGTGGCATAAGCATAACGCATAACGCATAACGCATAACGCATAACGCATAACGCATAACGCATGTGGCATAAGCATAACGCATAACGCATAACGCATAACGCATAACGCATAACGCATAACGCATAACGCATAACGCATAACGCATAACGCATAACGCATAACGCATAACGCATAACGCATAACGCACAACGCACAACGCACAACGCACAACGCACAACGCACAACGCACAACGCACAACGCACAACGCATAACGCATAACGCATAACGCATAACGCATAACGCATAACGCATAACGCATAACGCATAACGCATAACGCACAACGCACAACGCACAACGCACAACGCACAACGCACAACGCATAACGCATAACGCATAACGCATAACGCATAACGCAAATAACGCATAACGCATAACGCATAACGCATAACGCATAACGCATAACGCATAACGCATAACGCATAACGCATAACGCATAACGCATAACGCATAACGCATAACGCATAACGCATAACGCATAACGCATAACGCATAACGCATAACGCGTAACGAAAAACTCATAACGCATAACGCATAACGCATAACGCATAACGCATAACGCATAACGTATAAACCATAAGGCATAACGCATAGCCCATAACGCATAACGCATAACGCATAACGCATAACGCATAATGAAAAGTCATAACGCATAACGCATAACGCATAACGCAAAACGCATAACGCATAACGCATAACGCATAACGCATAACGCATAACGCATAACGCATAACGCATAACGCATAACGCATAACGCATAACGCATAACGCATAACGCATAACGCATAACGCATAACGCATAACGCATAACGCATAACGCATAACGCATAACGCATAACCCATAACGCAAATAACGCTTAACGCATAACGCATAACGCATAACGCATAACGCATAACGCATAACGCATAACGCATAACGCATAACGCATAACGCATAACGCATAACGCATAACGCATAACGCATAACGCATAACGCATAACGCATAACGCATAACGCATGTGGCATAAGCATAACGCATAACGCATAACGCATAACGCATAACGCATGTGGCATAAGCATAACGCATAACGCATAACGCATAACGCATAACGCATAACGCATAACGCATAACGCATAACGCATAACGCATAACGCGTAACGCAAAACTCATAACGCATAACGCATAACGCATAACGCATAACGCATAACGCATAACGCATAACGCATAACGTATAAACCATAAGGCATAACGCATAGCCCATAACGCATAACGCATAACGCATAACGCATAACGCATAACGCATAATGAAAAGTCATAACGCATAACGCATAACGCATAACGCAAAACGCATAACGCATAACGCATAACGCATAACGCATAACGCATAACGCATAACGCATAACGCATAACGCATAACGCATAACGCATAACGCATAACGCATAACGCATAACGCATAACGCATAACGCATAACGCATAACGCATAACGCATAACGCATAACGCATAACGCATAACGCATAACGCATAACGCATAACGCATAACGTATAAACCATAAGGCATAACGCATAGCCCATAACGCATAACGCATAACGCATAACGCATAATGAAAAGTCATAACGCATAACGCATAACGCATAACGCAAAACGCATAACGCATAACGCATAACGCATAACGCATAACGCATAACGCATAACGCATAACGCATAACGCATAACGCATAACGCATAACGCATAACGCATAACGCATAACGCATAACGCATAACGCATAACGCATAACGCATAACGCATAACGCATAACGCATAACGCATAACGCATAACGCATAACGCATAACGCATAACGCATAACGCATAACGCATAACCCATAACGCAAATAACGCTTAACGCATAACGCATAACGCATAACGCATAACGCATAACGCATAACGCATAACGCATAACGCATAACGCATAACGCATAACGCATAACGCATAACGCATAACGCATAACGCATAACGCATAACGCATAACGCATAACGCATGTGGCATAAGCATAACGCATAACGCATAACGCATAACGCATAACGCATAACGCATAACGCATGTGGCATAAGCATAACGCATAACGCATAACGCATAACGCATAACGCATAACGCATAACGCATAACGCATAACGCATAACGCATAACGCATAACGCATAACGCATAACGCATAACGCACAACGCACAACGCACAACGCACAACGCACAACGCACAACGCACAACGCACAACGCACAACGCATAACGCATAACGCATAACGCATAACGCATAACGCATAACGCATAACGCATAACGCATAACGCATAACGCACAACGCACAACGCACAACGCACAACGCACAACGCACAACGCATAACGCATAACGCATAACGCATAACGCATAACGCAAATAACGCATAACGCATAACGCATAACGCATAACGCATAACGCATAACGCATAACGCATAACGCATAACGCATAACGCATAACGCATAACGCATAACGCATAACGCATAACGCATAACGCATAACGCATAACGCGTAACGAAAAACTCATAACGCATAACGCATAACGCATAACGCATAACGCATAACGCATAACGTATAAACCATAAGGCATAACGCATAGCCCATAACGCATAACGCATAACGCATAACGCATAACGCATAATGAAAAGTCATAACGCATAACGCATAACGCATAACGCAAAACGCATAACGCATAACGCATAACGCATAACGCATAACGCATAACGCATAACGCATAACGCATAACGCATAACGCATAACGCATAACGCATAACGCATAACGCATAACGCATAACGCATAACGCATAACGCATAACGCATAACGCATAACGCATAACGCATAACCCATAACGCAAATAACGCTTAACGCATAACGCATAACGCATAACGCATAACGCATAACGCATAACGCATAACGCATAACGCATAACGCATAACGCATAACGCATAACGCATAACGCATAACGCATAACGCATAACGCATAACGCATAACGCATGTGGCATAAGCATAACGCATAACGCATAACGCATAACGCATAACGCATGTGGCATAAGCATAACGCATAACGCATAACGCATAACGCATAACGCATAACGCATAACGCATAACGCGTAACGCAAAACTCATAACGCATAACGCATAACGCATAACGCATAACGCATAACGCATAACGCATAACGCATAACGCATAACGCATAACGCATAACGCATAACGCATAACGCATAACGCATAACGCATAACGCATAACGCATAACGCATAACGCATAACGCATAACGCATAACGCATAACGCATAACGCATAACGCATAACGCATAACGCATAACGCATAACGCATAACGCATAACGCATAACGCATAACGCATAACGCATAACGCATAACGCATAACGCATAACGCATAACGCATAACGCATAACGCATAACGCATAACGCATAACGCATAACGCATAACGCATAACGCATAACGCATAACGCATAACGCATAACGCGTAACGCAAAACTCATAACGCATAACGCATAACGCATAACGCATAACGCATAACGTATAAACCATAAGGCATAACGCATAGCCCATAACGCATAACGCATAACGCATAACGCATAACGCATAACGCATAATGAAAAGTCATAACGCATAACGCATAACGCATAACGCAAAACGCATAACGCATAACGCATAACGCATAACGCATAACGCATAACGCATAACGCATAACGCATAACGCATAACGCATAACGCATAACGCATAACGCATAACGCATAACGCATAACGCATAACGCATAACGCATAACGCATAACGCATAACGCATAACGCATAACGCATAACGCATAACGCATAACGCATAACGCATAACGCATAACGCATAACGCATAACGCATAACGTATAAACCATAAGGCATAACGCATAGCCCATAACGCATAACGCATAACGCATAACGCATAATGAAAAGTCATAACGCATAACGCATAACGCATAACGCAAAACGCATAACGCATAACGCATAACGCATAACGCATAACGCATAACGCATAACGCATAACGCATAACGCATAACGCATAACGCATAACGCATAACGCATAACGCATAACGCATAACGCATAACGCATAACGCATAACGCATAACGCATAACGCATAACGCATAACGCATAACGCATAACGCATAACGCATAACGCATAACGCATAACGCATAACCCATAACGCAAATAACGCTTAACGCATAACGCATAACGCATAACGCATAACGCATAACGCATAACGCATAACGCATAACGCATAACGCATAACGCATAACGCATAACGCATAACGCATAACGCATAACGCATAACGCATAACGCATAACGCATGTGGCATAAGCATAACGCATAACGCATAACGCATAACGCATAACGCATAACGCATAACGCATGTGGCATAAGCATAACGCATAACGCATAACGCATAACGCATAACGCATAACGCATAACGCATAACGCATAACGCATAACGCATAACGCATAACGCATAACGCATAACGCATAACGCACAACGCACAACGCACAACGCACAACGCACAACGCACAACGCACAACGCACAACGCACAACGCACAACGCACAACGCATAACGCATAACGCATAACGCATAACGCATAACGCAAATAACGCATAACGCATAACGCATAACGCATAACGCATAACGCATAACGCATAACGCATAACGCGTAACGCAAAACTCATAACGCATAACGCATAACGCATAACGCATAACGCATAACGCATAACGTATAAACCATAAGGCATAACGCATAGCCCATAACGCATAACGCATAACGCATAACGCATAACGCATAATGAAAAGTCATAACGCATAACGCATAACGCATAACGCAAAACGCATAACGCATAACGCATAACGCATAACGCATAACGCATAACGCATAACGCATAACGCATAACGCATAACGCATAACGCATAACGCATAACGCATAACGCATAACGCATAACGCATAACGCATAACGCATAACGCATAACGCATAACGCATAACGCATAACGCATAACGCATAACGCATAACGCATAACGCATAACGCATAACGCATAACGCATAACGCATAACCCATAACGCAAATAACGCTTAACGCATAACGCATAACGCATAACGCATAACGCATAACGCATAACGCATAACGCATAACGCATAACGCATAACGCATAACGCATAACGCATAACGCATAACGCATAACGCATAACGCATAACGCATAACGCATAACGCATAACGCATAACGCATAACGCATAACGCATAACGCATAACGCATAACGCATAACGCATAACGCATAACGCATAACGCATAACGCATAACGCATAACGCATAACGCATAACGCATAACGCATAACGCATAACGCATAACGCATAACGCATAACGCATAACGCGTAACGCAAAACTCATAACGCATAACGCATAACGCATAACGCATAACGCATAACGTATAAACCATAAGGCATAACGCATAGCCCATAACGCATAACGCATAACGCATAACGCATAACGCATAATGAAAAGTCATAACGCATAACGCATAACGCATAACGCAAAACGCATAACGCATAACGCATAACGCATAACGCATAACGCATAACGCATAACGCATAACGCATAACGCATAACGCATAACGCATAATGAAAAGTCATAACGCATAACGCATAACGCATAACGCAAAACGCATAACGCATAACGCATAACGCATAACGCATAACGCATAACGCATAACGCATAACGCATAACGCATAACGCATAACGCATAACGCATAACGCATAACGCATAACGCATAACGCATAACGCATAACGCATAACGCATAACGCATAACGCATAACGCATAACGCATAACGCATAACGCATAACGCATAACGCATAACGCATAACGCATAACGCATAACGCATAACGCATAACGCATAACGCATAACCCATAACGCAAATAACGCTTAACGCATAACGCATAACGCATAACGCATAACGCATAACGCATAACGCATAACGCATAACGCATAACGCATAACGCATAACGCATAACGCATAACGCATAACGCATAACGCATAACGCATAACGCATAACGCATAACGCATAACGCATAACGCATGTGGCATAAGCATAACGCATAACGCATAACGCATGTGGCATAAGCATAACGCATAACGCATAACGCATAACGCATAACGCATAACGCATAACGCATAACGCATAACGCATAACGCGTAACGCAAAACTCATAACGCATAACGCATAACGCATAACGCATAACGCATAACGCATAACGCATAACTCATAACGCATAACGCATAACGCATAACGCATAACGCATAACGCATAACGCATAACGCATAACGCATAACGCATAACGCATAACGCATAACGCATAACGCATAACGCATAACGCATAACGCATAACGCATAACGCATAACGCATAACGCATAACGCATAACGCATAACGCACAACGCACAACGCACAACGCACAACGCACAACGCACAACGCACAACGCACAACGCACAACGCATAACGCATAACGCATAACGCATAACGCATAACGCATAACGCAAATAACGCATAACGCATAACGCAAATAACGCATAACGCATAACGCATAACGCATAACGCATAACGCATAACGCATAACGCATAACGCATAACGCATAACGCATAACGCATAACGCATAACGCATAACGCATAACGCATAACCCATAACGCAAATAACGCATAACGCATAACGCATAACGCATAACGCATAACGCATAACGCATAACGCATAACGCATAACGCATAACGCATAACGCATAACGCATAACGCATAACGCATAACGCATAACGCATAACGCACAACGCACAACGCACAACGCACAACGCACAACGCACAACGCACAACGCACAACGCACAACGCATAACGCATAACGCATAACGCATAACGCATAACGCATAACGCATAACGCATAACGCATAACGCATAACGCATAACGCATAACGCACAACGCACAACGCACAACGCACAACGCACAACGCACAACGCATAACGCATACCGCATAACGCATAACGCATAACGCAAATAACGCATAACGCATAACGCATAACGCATAACGCATAACGCATAACGCATAACGCATAACGCATAACGCATAACGCATAACGCATAACGCATAACGCATAACGCATAACGCATAACGCATAACGCATAACGCATAACGCATAACGCATAACGCATAACGCATAACGCATAACGCATAACGCATAACGCATAACGCATAACGCATAACGCATAACGCATAACGCATAACGCATAACGCGTAACGCAAAACTCATAACGCATAACGCATAACGCATAACGCATAACGCATAACGCATAACGTATAAACCATAAGGCATAACGCATAGCCCATAACGCATAACGCATAACGCATAACGCATAACGCATAATGAAAAGTCATAACGCATAACGCATAACGCATAACGCAAAACGCATAACGCATAACGCATAACGCATAACGCATAACGCATAACGCATAACGCATAACGCATAACGCATAACGCATAACGCATAACGCATAACGCATAACGCATAACGCATAACGCATAACGCATAACGCATAACGCATAACGCATAACGCATAACGCATAACGCATAACGCATAACGCATAACGCATAACGCATAACGCATAACGCATAACGCATAACGCATAACGCATAACGCATAACGCATAACGCATAACGCATAACGCATAACGCATAACGCATAACCCATAACGCAAATAACGCTTAACGCATAACGCATAACGCATAACGCATAACCCATAACGCAAATAACGCTTAACGCATAACGCATAACGCATAACGCATAACGCATAACGCATAACGCATAACGCATAACGCATAACGCATAACGCATAACGCATAACGCATAACGCATAACGCATGTGGCATAAGCATAACGCATAACGCATAACGCATAACGCATAACGCATAACGCATAACGCATAACGCATAACGCATAACGCATAACGCATAACGCATAACGCATAACGCATAACGCATAACGCATAACGCATAACGCATAACGCATAACGCATAACGCATAACGCATAACGCATAACGCATAACGCATAACGCATAACGCATAACGCATAACGCATAACGCATAACGCATAACGCATAACGCATAACGCATAACGCATAACGCATAACGCATAACGCATAACGCATAACGCATAACGCATAACGCATAACGCATAACGCATAACGCATAACGCATAACGCATAACGCATAACGCATAACGCATAACGCGTAACGCATAACGCATAACGCATAACGCATAACGCGTAACGCAAAACTCATAACGCATAACGCATAACGCATAACGCATAACGCATAACGCATAACGCATAACGTATAAACCATAAGGCATAACGCATAGCCCATAACGCATAACGCATAACGCAAAACGCATAACGCATAACGCATAACGCATAACGCATAACGCATAACGCATAACGCATAACGCATAACGCATAACGCATAACGCATAACGCATAACGCATAACGCATAACGCATAACGCATAACGCATAACGCATAACGCATAACGCATAACGCATAACGCATAACGCATAACGCATAACGCATAACGCATAACGCATAACGCATAACGCATAACGCATAACGCATAACGCATAACGCATAACGCATAACGCATAACCCATAACGCAAATAACGCTTAACGCATAACGCATAACGCATAACGCATAACGCATAACGCATAACGCATAACGCATAACGCATGTGGCATAAGCATAACGCATAACGCATAACGCATAACGCATAACGCATAACGCATAACGCATAACGCGTAACGCAAAACTCATAACGCATAACGCATAACGCATAACGCATAACGCATAACGCATAACGCATAACGCATAACGCATAACGCATAACGCATAACGCATAACGCATAACGCATAACGCATAACGCATAACGCATAACGCATAACGCATAACGCATAACGCATAACGCATAACGCATAACGCATAACGCATAACGCATAACGCATAACGCATAACGCATAACGCATAACGCATAACGCATAACGCATAACGCATAACGCATAACGCATAACGCATAACGCATAACGCATAACGCATAACGCATAACGCATAACGCATAACGCATAACGCATAACGCATAACGCATAACGCATAACGCATAACGCACAACGCACAACGCACAACGCACAACGCACAACGCACAACGCACAACGCACAACGCACAACGCACAACGCATAACGCATAACGCATAACGCATAACGCATAACGCATAACGCATAACGCATAACGCATAACGCATAACGCACAACGCACAACGCACAACGCACAACGCACAACGCACAACGCATAACGCATAACGCATAACGCATAACGCATAACGCAAATAACGCATAACGCATAACGCATAACGCATAACGCATAACGCATAACGCATAACGCATAACGCGTAACGCAAAACTCATAACGCATAACGCATAACGCATAACGCATAACGCATAACGCATAACGCATAACGTATAAACCATAAGGCATAACGCATAGCCCATAACGCATAACGCATAACGCATAACGCATAACGCATAATGAAAAGTCATAACGCATAACGCATAACGCATAACGCAAAACGCATAACGCATAACGCATAACGCATAACGCATAACGCATAACGCATAACGCATAACGCATAACGCATAACGCATAACGCATAACGCATAACGCATAACGCATAACGCATAACGCATAACGCATAACGCATAACGCATAACGCATAACGCATAACGCATAACGCATAACGCATAACGCATAACGCATAACGCATAACGCATAACGCATAACGCATAACCCATAACGCAAATAACGCTTAACGCATAACGCATAACGCATAACGCATAACGCATAACGCATAACGCATAACGCATAACGCATAACGCATAACGCATAACGCATAACGCATAACGCATAACGCATAACGCATGTGGCATAAGCATAACGCATAACGCATAACGCATAACGCATAACGCATAACGCATAACGCATAACGCATAACGCATAACGCGTAACGCAAAACTCATAACGCATAACGCATAACGCATAACGCATAACGCATAACGCATAACGCATAACGCATAACGCATAACGCATAACGCATAACGCATAACGCATAACGCATAACGCATAACGCATAACGTATAACGCATAACGCATAACGCATAACGCATAACGCATAACGCATAACGCATAACGCATAACGCATAACGCATAACGCATAACGCATAACGCATAACGCATAACGCATAACGCATAACGCATAACGCATAACGCATAACGCATAACGCATAACGCATAACGCACAACGCACAACGCACAACGCACAACGCACAACGCACAACGCACAACGCACAACGCACAACGCATAACGCATAACGCATAACGCATAACGCATAACGCATAACGCAAATAACGCATAACGCATAACGCAAATAACGCATAACGCATAACGCATAACGCATAACGCATAACGCATAACGCATAACTCATAACGCATAACGCGTAACGCAAAACTCATAACGCATAACGCATAACGCATAACGCATAACGCATAACGCATAACGCATAACGCATAACGCATAACGCATAACGCATAACGCATAACGCATAACGCATAACGCATAACGCATAACGCATAACGCATAACGCATAACGCATAACGCATAACGCATAACGCATAACGCATAACGCATAACGCATAACGCATAACGCATAACGCATAACGCATAACGCATAACGCATAACGCATAACGCATAACGCATAACGCATAACGCATAACGCATAACGCATAACGCATAACGCATAACGCATAACGCATAACGCATAACGCATAACGCATAACGCACAACGCACAACGCACAACGCACAACGCACAACGCACAACGCACAACGCACAACGCACAACGCATAACGCATAACGCATAACGCATAACGCATAACGCATAACGCATAACGCATAACGCATAACGCATAACGCACAACGCACAACGCACAACGCACAACGCACAACGCACAACGCATAACGCATAACGCATAACGCATAACGCATAACGCAAATAACGCATAACGCATAACGCATAACGCATAACGCATAACGCATAACGCATAACGCATAACGCGTAACGCAAAACTCATAACGCATAACGCATAACGCATAACGCATAACGCATAACGCATAACGCATAACGTATAAACCATAAGGCATAACGCATAGCCCATAACGCATAACGCATAACGCATAACGCATAACGCATAATGAAAAGTCATAACGCATAACGCATAACGCATAACGCAAAACGCATAACGCATAACGCATAACGCATAACGCATAACGCATAACGCATAACGCATAACGCATAACGCATAACGCATAACGCATAACGCATAACGCATAACGCATAACGCATAACGCATAACGCATAACGCATAACGCATAACGCATAACGCATAACGCATAACGCATAACGCATAACGCATAACGCATAACGCATAACGCATAACGCATAACGCATAACCCATAACGCAAATAACGCTTAACGCATAACGCATAACGCATAACGCATAACGCATAACGCATAACGCATAACGCATAACGCATAACGCATAACGCATAACGCATAACGCATAACGCATAACGCATAACGCATGTGGCATAAGCATAACGCATAACGCATAACGCATAACGCATAACGCATAACGCATAACGCATAACGCATAACGCGTAACGCAAAACTCATAACGCATAACGCATAACGCATAACGCATAACGCATAACGCATAACGCATAACGCATAACGCATAACGCATAACGCATAACGCATAACGCATAACGCATAACGCATAACGCATAACGCATAACGCATAACGCATAACGCATAACGCATAACGCATAACGCATAACGCATAACGCATAACGCATAACGCATAACGCATAACGCATAACGCATAACGCATAACGCATAACGCATAACGCATAACGCATAACGCATAACGCATAACGCATAACGCATAACGCATAACGCATAACGCATAACGCATAACGCATAACGCATAACGCACAACGCACAACGCACAACGCACAACGCACAACGCACAACGCACAACGCACAACGCACAACGCATAACGCATAACGCATAACGCATAACGCATAACGCATAACGCAAATAACGCATAACGCATAACGCAAATAACGCATAACGCATAACGCATAACGCATAACGCATAACGCATAACGCATAACGCATAACGCATAACGCATAACGCATAACGCATAACGCATAACGCATAACGCATAACCCATAACGCAAATAACGCATAACGCATAACGCATAACGCATAACGCATAAAGCATAACGCATAACGCATAACGCATAACGCATAACGCATAACGCATAACGCATAACGCATAACGCACAACGCACAACGCACAACGCACAACGCACAAAGCACAACGCACAACGCACAACGCACAACGCACAACGCATAACGCATAACGCATAACGCATAACGCATAACGCATAACGCATAACGCATAACGCATAACGCACAACGCACAACGCACAACGCACAACGCACAACGCACAACGCATAACGCATAACGCATAACGCATAACGCATAACGCAAATAACGCATAACGCATAACGCATAACGCATAACGCATAACGCATAACGCATAACACATAACGCGTAACGCAAAACTCATAACGCATAACGCATAACGCATAACGCATAACGCATAACGCATAACGTATAAACCATAAGGCATAACGCATAGCCCATAACGCATAACGCATAACGCATAACGCATAATGAAAAGTCATAACGCATAACGCATAACGCATAACGCAAAACGCATAACGCATAACGCATAACGCATAACGCATAACGCATAACGCATAACGCATAACGCATAACGCATAACGCATAACGCATAACGCATAACGCATAACGCATAACGCATAACGCATAACGCATAACGCATAACGCATAACGCATAACGCATAACGCATAACGCATAACGCATAACGCATAACGCATAACGCATAACGCATAACGCATAACGCATAACGCATAACGCATAACGCATAACCCATAACGCAAATAACGCTTAACGCATAACGCATAACGCATAACGCATAACGCATAACGCATAACGCATAACGCATAACGCATAACGCATAACGCATAACGCATAACGCATGTGGCATAAGCATAACGCATAACGCATAACGCATAACGCATAACGCATAACGCATAACGCATAACGCATAACGCATAACGCGTAACGCAAAACTCATAACGCATAACGCATAACGCATAACGCATAACGCATAACGCATAACGCATAACGCATAACGCATAACGCATAACGCATAACGCATAACGCATAACGCATAACGCATAACGCATAACGCATAACGCATAACGCATAACGCATAACGCATAACGCATAACGCATAACGCATAACGCATAACGCATAACGCATAACGCATAACGCATAACGCATAACGCATAACGCATAACGCATAACGCATAACGCATAACGCATAACGCAGAACGCACAACGCACAACGCACAACGCACAACGCACAACGCACAACGCACAACGCACAACGCACAACGCATAACGCATAACGCATAACGCATAACGCATAACGCATAACGCAAATAACGCATAACGCATAACGCAAATAACGCATAACGCATAACGCATAACGCATAACGCATAACGCATAACGCATAACGCATAACGCATAACGCATAACGCATAACGCATAACGCATAACGCATAACGCATAACGCATAACGCATAACGCATAACGCATAACGCATGTGGCATAAGCATAACGCATAACGCATAACGCATAACGCATAACGCATAACGCATAACGCGTAACGCAAAACTCATAACGCATAACGCATAACGCATAACGCATAACGCATAACGCATAACGCATAACGCATAACGCATAACGCATAACGCATAACGCATAACGCATAACGCACAACGCACAACGCACAACGCACAACGCACAACGCACAACGCATAACGCATAACGCATAACGCATAACGCATAACGCAAATAACGCATAACGCATAACGCATAACGCATAACGCATAACGCATAACGCATAACGCATAACGCATAACGCGTAACGCAAAACTCATAACGCATAACGCATAACGCATAACGCATAACGCATAACGCATAACGCATAACGTATAAACCATAAGGCATAACGCATAGCCCATAACGCATAACGCATAACGCATAACGCATAACGCATAATGAAAAGTCATAACGCATAACGCATAACGCATAACGCAAAACGCATAACGCATAACGCATAACGCATAACGCATAACGCATAACGCATAACGCATAACGCATAACGCATAACGCATAACGCATAACGCATAACGCATAACGCATAACGCATAACGCATAACGCATAACGCATAACGCATAACGCATAACGCATAACGCATAACGCATAACGCATAACGCATAACGCATAACGCATAACGCATAACGCATAACGCATAACCCATAACGCAAATAACGCTTAACGCATAACGCATAACGCATAACGCATAACGCATAACGCATAACGCATAACGCATAACGCATAACGCATAACGCATAACGCATAACGCATAACGCATAACGCATAACGCATAACGCATAACGCATGTGGCATAAGCATAACGCATAACGCATAACGCATAACGCATAACGCATAACGCATAACGCATAACGCATAACGCGTAACGCAAAACTCATAACGCATAACGCATAACGCATAACGCATAACGCATAACGCATAACGCATAACGCATAACGCATAACGCATAACGCATAACGCATAACGCATAACGCATAACGCATAACGCATAACGCATAACGCATAACGCATAACGCATAACGCATAACGCATAACGCATAACGCATAACGCATAACGCATAACGCATAACGCATAACGCATAACGCATAACGCATAACGCATAACGCATAACGCATAACGCATAACGCATAACGCATAACGCATAACGCATAACGCATAACGCATAACGCATAACGCATAACGCACAACGCACAACGCACAACGCACAACGCACAACGCACAACGCACAACGCACAACGCACAACGCATAACGCATAACGCATAACGCATAACGCATAACGCATAACGCATAACGCAAATAACGCATAACGCATAACGCATAACGCATAACGCATAACGCATAACGCATAACGCATAACGCATAACGCATAACGCATAACGCATAACGCATAACGCATAACGCATAACCCATAACGCAAATAACGCATAACGCATAACGCATAACGCATAACGCATAACGCATAACGCATAACGCATAACGCATAACGCATAACGCATAACGCATAACGCATAACGCATAACGCATAACGCACAACGCACAACGCACAACGCACAACGCACAACGCACAACGCACAACGCACAACGCACAACGCATAACGCATAACGCATAACGCATAACGCATAACGCATAACGCATAACGCATAACGCATAACGCATAACGCACAACGCACAACGCACAACGCACAACGCACAACGCACAACGCACAACGCACAACGCACAACGCATAACGCATAACGCATAACGCATAACGCAAATAACGCATAACGCATAACGCATAACGCATAACGCATAACGCATAACGCATAACGCGTAACGCAAAACTCATAACGCATAACGCATAACGCATAACGCATAACGCATAACGCATAACGCATAACGCATAACGCACAACGCACAACGCACAACGCACAACGCACAACGCACAACGCACAACGCACAACGCATAACGCATAACGCATAACGCATAACGCAAATAACGCATAACGCATAACGCATAACGCATAACGCATAACGCATAACGCATAACGCATAACGCGTAACGCAAAACTCATAACGCATAACGCATAACGCATAACGCATAACGCATAACGCATAACGTATAAACCATAAGGCATAACGCATAGCCCATAACGCATAACGCATAACGCATAACGCATAACGCATAACGCATAATGAAAAGTCATAACGCATAACGCATAACGCATAACGCAAAACGCATAACGCATAACGCATAACGCATAACGCATAACGCATAACGCATAACGCATAACGCATAACGCATAACGCATAACGCATAACGCATAACGCATAACGCATAACGCATAACGCATAACGCATAACGCATAACGCATAACGCATAACGCATAACGCATAACGCATAACGCATAACGCATAACGCATAACGCATAACGCATAACCCATAACGCAAATAACGCTTAACGCATAACGCATAACGCATAACGCATAACGCATAACGCATAACGCATAACGCATAACGCATAACGCATAACGCATAACGCATAACGCATAACGCATGTGGCATAAGCATAACGCATAACGCATAACGCATAACGCATAACGCATAACGCATAACGCATAACGCATAACGCATAACGCATAACGCGTAACGCAAAACTCATAACGCATAACGCATAACGCATAACGCATAACGCATAACGCATAACGCATAACGCATAACGCATAACGCATAACGCATAACGCATAACGCATAACGCATAACGCATAACGCATAACGCATAACGCATAACGCATAACGCATAACGCATAACGCATAACGCATAACGCATAACGCATAACGCATAACGCATAACGCATAACGCATAACGCATAACGCATAACGCATAACGCATAACGCATAACGCAGAACGCACAACGCACAACGCACAACGCACAACGCACAACGCACAACGCACAACGCACAACGCACAACGCATAACGCATAACGCATAACGCATAACGCATAACGCATAACGCAAATAACGCATAACGCATAACGCAAATAACGCATAACGCATAACGCATAACGCATAACGCATAACGCATAACGCATAACGCATAACGCATAACGCATAACGCATAACGCATAACGCATAACGCATAACGCATAACGCATAACGCATAACGCATGTGGCATAAGCATAACGCATAACGCATAACGCATAACGCATAACGCATAACGCATAACGCATAACGCATAACGCATAACGCATAACGCATAACGCATAACGCATAACGCATAACGCGTAACACAAAACTCATAACCCATAACGCATAACGCATAACGCATAACGCATAACGCATAACGCATAACGCATAACGCATAACGCATAACGCATAACGCATAACGCATAACGCATAACGCATAACGCATAACGCATAACGCATAACGCACAACGCATAACGCAGAACGCACAACGCACAACGCACAACGCACAACGCACAACGCACAACGCACAACGCACAACGCACAACGCATAACGCATAACGCATAACGCATAACGCATAACGCATAACGCATAACGCATAACGCAAATAACGCATAACGCATAACGCATAACGCATAACGCATAACGCATAACGCATAACGCATAACGCATAACGCATAACGCATAACGCATAACGCATAACGCATAACGCATAACGCATAACGCATAACGCATAACGCATAACGCATAACGCATAACGCATAACGCATAACGCATAACGCATAACGCATAACGCATAACGCATAACGCAAACAACGCTTAACGCATAACGCATAACGCATAACGCATAACGCATAACGCATAACGCATAACGCATAACGCATAACGCATAACGCATAACGCATAACGCATAACGCATAACGCATAACGCATAACGCATAACGCATAACGCATAACGCATAACGCATAACGCATAACGCATAACGCATAACGCATAACGCATAACGCATAACGCATAACGCATAACGCATAACGCATAACGCATAACGCATAACGCATAACGCATAACGCATAACGCATAACGCATAACGCATAACGCATAACGCATAACGCATAACGCATAACGCATAACGCATAACGCATAACGCATAACGCATAACGCATAACGCATAACGCATAACGCATAACGCATAACGCATAACGCATAACGCATAACGCATAACGCATAACGCATAACGCATAACGCATAACGCATAACGCATAACGCATAACGCATAACGCGTAACGCAAAACTCATAACGCATAACACATAACGCATAACGCATAACGCATAACGTATAAACCATAAGGCATAACGCATAGCCCATAACGCATAACGCATAACGCATAACGCATAACGCATAACGCATAACGCATAACGCATAACGCATAACGCATAACGCATAACGCATAACGCATAACGCATAACGCATAACGCATAACGCATAACGCATAACGCATAACGCATAACGCATAACGCATAACGCATAACGCATAACGCATAACGCATAACGCATAACGCATAACGCATAACGCATAACGCATAACGCATAACGCATAACGCATAACGCATAACGCATAACGCATAACGCATAACGCATAACGCATAACGCATAACGCATAACGCATAACGCATAACGCATAACGCATAACGCATAACGCATAACGCATAACCCATAACGCAAATAACGCTTAACGCATAACGCATAACGCATAACGCATAACGCATAACGCATAACGCATAACGCATAACGCATAACGCATAACGCATAACGCATAACGCATAACGCATAACGCATAACGCATGTGGCATAAGCATAACGCATAACGCATAACGCATAACGCGTAACGCAAAACTCATAACGCATAACGCATAACGCATAACGCATAACGCATAACGCATAACGCATAACGCATAACGCATAACGCATAACGCATAACGCATAACGCATAACGCATAACGCATAACGCATAACGCATAACGCATAACGCATAACGCATAACGCATAACGCATAACGCATAACGCATAACGCATAACGCATAACGCATAACGCATAACGCATAACGCATAACGCATAACGCATAACGCATAACGCATAACGCATGACGCATAACGCATAACGCATAACGCATAACGCATAACGCATAACGCATAACGCATAACGCATAACGCATAACGCATAACGCATAACGCATAACGCATAACGCATAACGCATAACGCATAACGCATAACGCATAACGCATAACGCATAACGCATAACGCATAACGCATAACGCATAACGCATAACGCATAACGCATAACGCATAACGCATAACGCATAACGCATAACGCATAACGCATAACGCATAACGCATAACGCATAACGCATAACGCATAACGCATAACGCATAACGCATAACGCATAACGCATAACGCATAACGCATAACGCATAACGCATAACGCATAACGCATAACGCATAACGCATAACGCATAACGCATAACGCATAACGCATAACGCATAACGCATAACGCATAACGCATAACGCGTAACGCAAAACTCATAACGCATAACGCATAACGCATAACGCATAATGCATAACGCATAACGCATAACGCATATGGCATAAGCATAACGCATAACGCATAACGCATAACGCATAACGCATAACGCATAACGCATAACGCATAACGCATAACGCATAACGCATAACGCATAACGCATAACGCCTAACGCATAACGCATAACGCATAACGCATAACGCATAACGCATAACGCATAACGCATAACGCATAACGCATAACGCATAACGCATACCGCATAACGCATAACGCATAACGCATAACGCATAACGCATAACGCATAACGCATAACGCATAACGCATAACGCATAACGCATAACGCATAACGCATAACGCATAACGCATAACGCATAACGCATAACGCATAACGCATAACGCATAACGCATAACGCGTAACGCATAACGCATAACGCATAACGCATAACGCATAACGCATAACGCATAACGCATAACGCATAACGCATAACGCATAACGCATAACGCATAACGCATAACGCATACCGCATAACGCATAACGCATAACGCATAACGCATAACGCATAACGCATAACGCATAACGCATAACGCATAACGCATAACGCATAACGCATAACGCATAACGCATAACGCATAACGCGTAACGCAAAACTCATAACGCATAACGCATAACGCATAACGCATAACGCATAACGCATAACGCATAACGCATATGGCATAAGCATAACGCATAACGCATAACGCATAACGCATAACGCATAACGCATAACGCATAACGCATAACGCATAACGCATAACGCATAACGCATAACGCATAACGCATAACGCATAACGCATAACGCATAACGCATAACGCATAACGCATAACGCATAACGCATAACGCATAACGCATAACGCATAACGCATAACGCATAACGCATAACGCATAACGCATAACGCATAACGCATAACGCATAACGCATAACGCATAACGCATAACGCATAACGCATAACGCATAACGCATAACGCGTAACGCAAAACTCATAACGCATAACGCATAACGCATAACGCATAATGCATAACGCATAACGCATAACGCATATGGCATAAGCATAACGCATAACGCATAACGCATAACGCATAACGCATAACGCATAACGCATAACGCATAACGCATAACGCATAACGCATAACGCATAACGCATAACGCATAACGCATAACGCATAACGCCTAACGCATAACGCATAACGCATAACGCATAACGCATAACGCATAACGCATAACGCATAACGCATAACGCATAACGCATACCGCATAACGCATAACGCATAACGCATAACGCATAACGCATAACGCATAACGCATAACGCATAACGCATAACGCATAACGCATAACGCATAACGCATAACGCATAACGCATAACGCATAACGCATAACGCATAACGCATAACGCATAACGCATAACGCATAACGCGTAACGCATAACGCATAACGCATAACGCATAACGCATAACGCATAACGCATAACGCATAACGCATAACGCATAACGCATAACGCATAACGCATAACGCAAAACGCATAACGCGTAACGCAAAACTCATAACGCATAACACATAACGCATAGCGCATAACGCATAACGCATAACGCATGACGCACAACGCATAACGCATAACGCATAACGCATAACGCATAACGCATAACGCATAACGCATAACGTATAAACCATAAGGCATAACGCATAACGCATAACGCATAACGCATAACGCATAACGCATAACGCATAACGCATAACGCATAACGCATAACGCATAACGCATAACGCATAACGCATAACGCATAACGCATAACGCATAACGCATAACGCATAACGCATAACGCATAACGCATAACGCATAACGCATAACGCATAACGCATAACGCATAACGCATAACGCATAACGCATAACGCATAACGCATAACGCATAACGCATAACGCATAACGCATAACGCAGAACGCACGACGCACAACGCACAACGCACAACGCACAACGCACAACGCACAACGCACAACGCATAACGCATAACGCATAACGCATAACGCATAACGCATAACGCATAACGCATAACGCATAACGCATAACGCATAACGCATAACGCATAACGCATAACGCATAACGCATAACGCATAACGCAGAACGCACGACGCACAACGCACAACGCACAACGCACAACGCACAACGCACAACGCACAACGCACAACGCCTAACGCATAACGCATAACGCATAACGCATAACGCATAACGCATAACGCATAACGCATAACGCATAACGCATAACGCATAACGCATAACGCATAACGCATAACGCATAACGCATAACGCATAACGCATAACGCATAACGTATAAACCATAAGGCATAACGCATAGCCCATAACGCATAACGCATAACGCATAACGCATAATGCAAAAGTCATAACGCATAACGCATAACGCATAACGCAAAACGCACGACGCACAACGCACAACGCACAACGCACAACGCACAACGCACAACGCACAACGCACAACGCCTAACGCATAACGCATAACGCATAACGCATAACGCATAACGCATAACGCATAACGCATAACGCATAACGCATAACGCATAACGCATAACGCATAACGCATAACGCATAACGCATAACGCATAACGCATAACGCATAACGCATAACGCATAACGCATAACGTATAAACCATAAGGCATAACGCAGAACGCACGACGCACAACGCACAACGCACAACGCACAACGCACAACGCACAACGCACAACGCACAACGCACAACGCACAACGCACAACGCAAAACGCATAACGCATAACGCATAACGCATAACGCATAACGCATAACGCAAATAACGCATAACGCATAACGCATAACGCATAACGCATAACGCATAACGCATAACGCAAATAACGCATAACGCATAACGCATAACGCATAACGCATAACGCATAACGCATAACGCATAACGCATAACGCATAACGCATAACGCATAACGCATAACGCATAACGCATAACGCATAACGCATAACGCATAACGCATAACGCATAACGCATAACGCATAACGCATAACGCATAACGCATAACGCATAACGCAGAACGCACGACGCACAACGCACAACGCACAACGCACAACGCACAACGCACAACGCACAACGCCTAACGCATAACGCATAACGCATAACGCATAACGCATAACGCATAACGCATAACGCATAACGCATAACGCATAACGCATAACGCATAACGCATAACGCATAACGCATAACGCATAACGCATAACGCATAACGCATAACGCATAACGCATAACGCATAACGCATAACGCCTAAAGCATAACGCATAACGCATAACGCATAACGCATAACGCATAACGCATAACGCATGACGCATAACGCATAACGCATAACGCATAACGCATAACGCCTAACGCCTAAAGCATAACGCATAACGCATACCGCATAACGCATAACGCATAACGCATAACGCATAACGCATAACGCATAACGCATAACGCATAACGCATAACGCATAACGCATAACGCATAACGCATAACGCATAACGCATAACGCATAACGCGTAACGCAAAACTCATAACGCATAACGCATAACGCATAACGCATAACGCATAACGCATAACGCATATGGCAAAAGCATAACGCATAACGCATAACGCATAACGCATAACGCATAACGCATAACGCATAACGCATAACGCATAACGCATAACGCATAACGCATAACGCATAACGCATAACGCATAACGCATAACGCATAACGCATAACGCATAACGCATAACGCATAACGCATAACGCATAACGCATAACGCATAACGCATAACGCATAACGCATAACGCATAACGCATAACGCATAACGCATAACGCATAACGCATAACGCATAACCCATAACGCAAATAACGCTTAACGCATAACGCATAACGCATAACGCATAACGCATAACGCATAACGCATAACGCATAACGCATAACGCATAACGCATAACGCATAACGCATAACGCATAACGCATAACGCATAACGCATAACGCATAACGCATAACGCATAACGCATGTGGCATAAGCATAACGCATAACGCATAACGCATAACGCGTAACGCAAAACTCATAACGCATAACGCATAACGCATAACGCATAACGCATAACGCATAACGCATAACGCATAACGCATAACGCATAACGCATAACGCATAACGCATAACGCATAACGCATAACGCATAACGCATAACGCATAACGCATAACGCATAACGCATAACGCATAACGCATAACGCATAACGCATAACGCATAACGCATAACGCATAACGCATAACGCATAACGCATAACGCATAACGCATAACGCATAACGCATAACGCATAACGCATGACGCATAACGCATAACGCATAACGCATAACGCATAACGCATAACGCATAACGCATAACGCATAACGCATAACGCATAACGCATAACGCATAACGCATAACGCATAACGCATAAGGCATAAGCATAACGCATAACGCATAACGCATAACGCATAACGCGTAACGCAAAACTCATAACGCATAACGCATAACGCATAACGCATAACGCATAACGCATAACGCATAACGCATATGGCATAAGCATAACGCATAACGCATAACGCATAACGCATAACGCAAAACGCAAAACTCATAACGCATAACGCATAACGCATAACGCATAACGCATAACGCATAACGCATAACGCATAACGCATAACGCATAACGCATAACGCATAACGCATAACGCATAACGCATAACGCATAACGCATAACGCATAACGCATAACGCATAACGCATAACGCATAACGCATAACGCATAACGCATAACGCATAACGCATAACGCATAACGCATAACGCATAACGCATAACGCATAACGCATAACGCATAACGCATAACGCATAACGCATAACGCATAACGCATAACGCATAACGCATAACGCATAACGCATAACGCATAACGCATAACGCATAACGCATAACGCATAACGCATAACGCATAACGCATAACGCATAACGCATAACGCATAACGTATAACGCATAACGCATAACGCATAACGCAGAACGCATAACGCATAACGCATAACGCATAACGCATAACGCATAACGCATTACGCATAACGCCTAAAGCATAACGCATAACGCATTACGCATAACGCCTAAAGCATAACGCATAACGCATAACGCATAACGCATAACGCATAACGCATAACGCATAACGCATAACGCATAACGCATAACGCATAACGCATAACGCATAACGCATAACGCATAACGCATAACGCATAACGCATAACGCATAACGCATAACGCATAACGCCTAACGCATAACGCATAACGCATAACGCATAACGCATAACGCATAACGCATAACGCATAACGCATAACGCATAACGCATAACGCATACCGCATAACGCATAACGCATAACGCATAACGCATAACGCATAACGCATAACGCATAACGCATAACGCATAACGCATAACGCATAACGCATAACGCATAACGCATAACGCATAACGCATAACGCGTAACGCAAAACTCATAACGCATAACGCATAACGCATAACGCATAACGCATAACGCATAACGCATATGGCATAAGCATAACGCATAACGCATAACGCATAACGCATAACGCATAACGCATAACGCATAACGCATAACGCATAACGCATAACGCATAACGCATAACGCATAACGCATAACGCATAACGCATAACGCATAACGCATAACGCATAACGCATAACGCATAACGCATAACGCATAACGCATAACGCATAACGCATAACGCATAACGCATAACGCATAACGCATAACGCATAACGCATAACGCATAACGCATAACGCATAACGCATAACGCATAACGCATAACGCATAACGCATAACGCATAACGCATAACGCATAACGCATAACGCAGAACGCATAACGCATAACGCATAACGCATAACGCATAACGCATAACGCATAACGCATAACGCATAACGCATAACGCATAACGCATAACGCATAACGCATAACGCATAACGCGTAACGCAAAACTCATAACGCATAACACATAACGCATAACGCATAACGCATAACGCATAACGCATAACGCATAACGCATAACGCATAACGCATAACGCATAACGCATAACGCATAACGCATAACGCATAACGCATAACGCATAACGCATAACGCATAACGCATAACGCATAACGCATAACGCATAACGCATAACGCATAACGCATAACGCATAACGCATAACGCATAACGTATAACGCATAACGCATAACGCATAACGCAGAACGCATAACGCATAACGCATAACGCATAACGCATAACGCATAACGCATTACGCATAACGCCTAAAGCATAACGCATAACGCATTACGCATAACGCCTAAAGCATAACGCATAACGCATAACGCATAACGCATAACGCATAACGCATAACGCATAACGCATAACGCATAACGCATAACGCATAACGCATAACGCATAACGCATAACGCATAACGCATAACGCATAACGCATAACGCATAACGCATAACGCATAACGCCTAACGCATAACGCATAACGCATAACGCATAACGCATAACGCATAACGCATAACGCATAACGCATAACGCATAACGCATAACGCATACCGCATAACGCATAACGCATAACGCATAACGCATAACGCATAACGCATAACGCATAACGCATAACGCATAACGCATAACGCATAACGCATAACGCATAACGCATAACGCATAACGCATAACGCGTAACGCAAAACTCATAACGCATAACGCATAACGCATAACGCATAACGCATAACGCATAACGCATATGGCATAAGCATAACGCATAACGCATAACGCATAACGCATAACGCATAACGCATAACGCATAACGCATAACGCATAACGCATAACGCATAACGCATAACGCATAACGCATAACGCATAACGCATAACGCATAACGCATAACGCATAACGCATAACGCATAACGCATAACGCATAACGCATAACGCATAACGCATAACGCATAACGCATAACGCATAACGCATAACGCATAACGCATAACGCATAACGCATAACGCATAACGCATAACGCATAACGCATAACGCATAACGCATAACGCATAACGCATAACGCATAACGCATAACGCATAACGCATAACGCAGAACGCATAACGCATAACGCATAACGCATAACGCATAACGCATAACGCATAACGCATAACGCATAACGCATAACGCATAACGCATAACGCATAACGCATAACGCATAACGCATAACGCGTAACGCAAAACTCATAACGCATAACACATAACGCATAACGCATAACGCATAACGCATAACGCATAACGCATAACGCATAACGCATAACGCATAACGCATAACGCATAACGCATAACGCATAACGCATAACGCATAAAGAATAAAGAAAATAAAAATAATAAAAACGCATAACGCATAACGCATAACGCATAACGCATAACGCATAACGCATAACGCGTAACGCAAAACTCATAACGCATAACGCATAACGCATAACGCATAATGCATAACGCATAACGCATAACGCATATGGCATAAGCATAACGCATAACGCATAACGCATAACGCATAACGCATAACGCATAACGCATAACGCATAACGCATAACGCATAACGCATAACGCCTAACGCATAACGCATAACGCATAACGCATAACGCATAACGCATAACGCATAACGCATAACGCATAACGCATAACGCATACCGCATAACGCATAACGCATAACGCATAACGCATAACGCATAACGCATAACGCATAACGCATAACGCATAACGCATAACGCATAACGCATAACGCATAACGCATAACGCATAACGCATAACGCATAACGCATAACGCATAACGCATAACGCATAACGCGTAACGCATAACGCATAACGCATAACGCATAACGCATAACGCATAACGCATAACGCATAACGCATAACGCATAACGCATAACGCATAACGCATAACGCAAAACGCATAACGCATAACGCATAACGCGTAACGCAAAACTCATAACGCATAACACATAACGCATAACGCATAACGCATAACGCATAACGCATGACGCACAACGCATAACGCATAACGCATAACGCATAACGCATAACGTATAAACCATAAGGCATAACGCATAACGCATAACGCATAACGCATAACGCATAACGCATAACGCATAACGCATAACGCATAACGCATAACGCATAACGCATAACGCATAACGCATAACGCATAACGCATAACGCATAACGCATAACGCATAACGCATAACGCATAACGCATAACGCATAACGCATAACGCATAACGCATAACGCAGAACGCACGACGCACAACGCACAACGCACAACGCACAACGCACAACGCACAACGCACAACGCACAACGCCTAACGCATAACGCATAACGCATAACGCATAACGCATAACGCATAACGCATAACGCATAACGCATAACGCATAACGCATAACGCATAACGCATAACGCATAACGCATAACGCATAACGCATAACGCATAACGCATAACGCATAACGCATAACGCATAACGTATAAACCATAAGGCATAACGCATAGCCCATAACGCATAACGCATAACGCATAACGCATAATGCAAAAGTCATAACGCATAACGCATAACGCATAACGCAAAACGCATAACGCATAACGCATAACGCATAACGCATAACGCATAACGCATAACGCATAACGCATAACGCATAACGCATAACGCATAACGCATAACGCATAACGCATAACGCATAACGCATAACGCATAACGCATAACGCAGAACGCACGACGCACAACGCACAACGCACAACGCACAACGCACAACGCACAACGCACAACGCACAACGCACAACGCAAAACGCATAACGCATAACGCATAACGCATAACGCATAACGCATAACGCATAACGCATAACGCATAACGCATAACGCATAACGCATAACGCATAACGCATAACGCATAACGCATAACGCATAACGCATAACGCATAACGCAGAACGCATAACGCATAACGCATAACGCATTACGCATAACGCCTAAAGCATAACGCATAACGCATTACGCATAACGCCTAAAGCATAACGCATAACGCATAACGCATAACGCATAACGCATAACGCATAACGCATAACGCATAACGCATAACGCATAACGCATAACGCATAACGCATAACGCATAACGCATAACGCATAACGCATAACGCATAACGCATAACGCCTAACGCATAACGCATAACGCATAACGCATAACGCATAACGCATAACGCATAACGCATAACGCATAACGCATAACGCATAACGCATACCGCATAACGCATAACGCATAACGCATAACGCATAACGCATAACGCATAACGCATAACGCATAACGCATAACGCATAACGCATAACGCATAACGCATA